>NC_057808.1:489197436-489497436 GCF_018294505.1 Triticum aestivum
GCCGCGCCGAGAGCACCAGGGCGGTGGACGACGGCGAGGCCTAGAAAGGGGACAACGCGGAGCCGGGGAAGACGCGGCAGTGGATGCACACGCGGAGAGGAGTACGAGGGTTCACTGGTTCGGCTGCACTGCCGTCGCCGCAGAATAACAGGGGGTGTGGGTGAGTGGAGGGATGGCCTGGCCAGCGGTGGGAGTAGCAGGGGGCGGTGAGGCCTCCGCGGCAGCACAGCCGGCCACGGGAGGCAGGAGCAGGCGGCACGACCGGCGCTGCTTTGGGCGGCTGGAGCAAGAAGACCAGAGGTTGAAGAAGCACGACGGCCGTTGGATGGACATCGTATGGTCACTGCAGCTAGAATCGTTTATATTGACTAAGTTGACAAAGCCCTTGGTACGTCAACTTAGTAGGCCCACAGGTCAGCTTCCGAAACGGTGCGCCCCAGATGTCAGGGGGAGGAATCATTTTTTGGGCGGGTGAAGCTAGAATATCCAAGATTGAAGAAGAAGCACGGCATCCGTTGGATGGACATCCAACGGCCACTGCTGCTAGAACCGTGTGTTGACTATAAGTTGACAAAGCCTTGCATACGCGTCAACTCTGTTTTTTTAGGGGACGCGTCAACTTAGTAAGGCCAGAAGTGTGTGGCAGAGAACTTATAGCCCATTTGAGATTTGTAAGAATGTGTAGCCCATTTTTGAATTCTAATGGAATTTACTACAGCCCATTTACAGTTTGTTAAAAGTACAGCCCATTTCAACCAACCGTTCAAAACAGAATTCAATAAAATTTCCCACATTTTGATGGGATCCGAAATATTTTTATCCCGAAATTTCTAGTCAGATTAAATACAATTTCAATATAAATTTATATTACGTAAAAATCCAACGAAACATTGCGCTCGCAACAATTAATGAAATTAAAATTTTCAATATCCAAAAATAATATTTTATAAAGTAATCACGTGTTTGGTGCATTTTTTATAGTTACTGCCCAGTTTTTATAATTACATCCCATTTATTATTTCTTAAAGCCCATTTTCTTGTTAAGCCTAATGCATCCCTCCTAGGAAAGATTTGCAGCCCAGCGGGGCGGAGAATAACAACTTGACCTTGCCTGGGTATTCCTAAAAAAAGTATAGCTGGGCTAGCCATTTTCAGCTTGAAAAAAATTAATATCTGGGCTGGATATCTGGCCTGGGCTAGACGGGCCACAGCCCGCCCAGTTAATACCTGCAGCGATGTTTTCGTTGTTGTTCAGAGGAGAAAAATTAATATCTGGGCTAAACCTGCTCGAGCTGCTTGGTCCCAGCTGTCGGCCGCTTCTTGTGCAATTCTCTCGTTTATTGACTACTACATAGGTTGACAATGGTGTGGGACCGTGATGTCAGGAAACCAGGAGGAAGCAAAATAAATTATAGTTATATATATATAATAAGGAGGCACTTGCGTACGTGAGGCTATGGACCTGGTGGGTCCCCATTGTCATCCTCTCCAAGTAAAGTCATCTCCTCGCCCGCGCGCGCTTTCCGCCCGAAACAGTCAGCGCCGCCCGCCCCGCTTCCCGGTGCAGGCGATTGCTCCGCCTTCAAACGACACAAGTGCCGTCCGTCCGTCCATCTGCCGCCCACATTAATGATACACGGTTGCCGAGGCGGCTACTCCGGCGCCACACGTCCGTCCCTCCGCCCGCCCACCATTGCTATATAAACTGTTGCGCCGGCCATAGCCGCAGTCATCCGCATCCGTTCCCTTTCTCCTGTCCACACCACTACTGCCCACCATGGCTTCCTCGCGCTCCAGCGCTCTTCGGGACGGGCGGACGACGGACCACAAGGAGATGGCAGCCATTGCTGCCGACCGGCTGGCCGGCAGGCAGCCGGAGGACGACGACGTCCCAATGGAGAACATGGTAGTCGACGATCCGGCGCCAACCCCCTCCTCCGCGCCATCCTCGCCGGTGCATTGCACCATGACCATCGGCGAGGCCCGTGCCCAATATATGGACAGGGTGAGGCAGATGCGTGAGGAGCAGTTCCGGGAGGCGCAGGCCGACGCCGCCTACAACCACCATCTCCTCCAGGAGCACCTGCAGGCGGAGGAGCAGATCGCCGCGGAGCGGGCGGAGCAGGAGGCGCTGCTCGACTCGTACCGCTCCGCCCGCAAGGGCCGCCTCGAGCGCTGGCGGTACCGCATGCGGGTGGCGGAGGCTGCGGCCGCCTACAAAGAGGCTAGCAAAGAGGGCGATGAAGCGGGCGAGGCGCTGTTTGGCGAGACCGAGGACGAGGCAGAGGACAATGCCGGCTCCGACGAGTCCCCGCTCCGCTGGCGTCGACGAGGCCCTGCTCCGCCGAGGCCCCGCGGCGCCAACAACGAGGCAGAGGACACCGCCGGCTCCGCCGAGGCCCCGCCCCGCCAACAGCGAGGCAGAGGACATCGCAGGCTCAGCCGAGGCCCCACCCTGCCGGCAACGTGGGGGAGGATTTCCACCGCTCCGCTGAGGCGCCGCCCGCCGGCAACGAGACAGAGGACATCGCCGGCTCCGCCGAGGCCCCGCCCCGCTGCCAACGAGGCCGTGCCACACAGAAAACGAGGAAGAGTAGAACACGGTAGGTCGCCGCCGCTCGGGTCCAAGTAAGGCCACCGCTGCTACCCTCCGGTTGAAGCCAAGCTAGGCGGGTTGACCATTGACGGCCGGTTAGCTTCTTGGCGGCGACGTGGAGTCGGAGAGCTGCGCTGGAGAAGAACGCTGCTTCTACTTAACTGCTGGTGCAGTTGGCTGACTGACACGTGGGCCCAACAGGCCACATGTCAGTTACGCAACTGCACCTGCAGTTAAGTCACTGAAGCTTCTGTTCGGCTCAGCGGGACACAGGTGGGTAGCTTCGGTTAATTAATTATACCTCCAGCGCACCCCTTTTTAGTTGAAGAATGTATGAAATGTAATGAAATCCGGCATGTTTATATGAAATCCGACCGTGTATGAATGAATTTATTTCGATTAGTTCGAATTCCTGTATCACTGGCATTGGATGAACATGCAAAACAATACGTACTAGCATTATTCCCAGGGTGATCACCTCGTTTGCAGCAGTTTCACATGTACTCCCTCCGGTCCTTTCTAGTCTGCATACAAGTTTTGTCTGCAGTCAAAGTATCTCTACTTTGACCAATCTTATACAAAAAAGTATGCACTTTCACAATGTGCGAAGTAAAAAGGAACAGAAGGAGTACAAAGAGTTTGAGCAGCTTTTTAGCGTTTCTGTACATTGCAATCAAACACACAGGCCTGGCAATTCATAGAGAACATTCAAAACAATCGATGATTATGCATCTCAGCGACTCACATGTCAGAGGCAATATTTACTTCACAACTAAAGAATAAAGAAAAAATTGATCGACGCTGCTGACAGCAAAGGGCGTCCCATTCGAAAATATCAAACGCATGTCTTGCTAAAATCAATGAGCAAAATTTGACAAGGTTGTCCCATTCCAAAATATCAAATGCCTACGATTGTGGAATGGGCAGGGTTTGCCATCAGTTCGGACATTGACATGGCACCTCGTGCTAAATAAACCAGCTGTTCTTTTTGTGCAGTTCCACCAAAATCAACCAAATTCGCGCGTAGCTTGTATGATTTCGCCCTTATATGTTGCAACGCCTTGAACTTATCGGCACCTCCTTTCTTGTGGTGGAAATGAATGATTCGATGTATTCATGAACATTTTGTGCAGTTCCCATTGAAATCAAGCTGAGCACCCCTGTTTGCACAAATACAAAAAAGTGATTAGTATAAAGCAAACTGTACTATGAATTGACAGTTTCAACAGGCACATACATGGTCCATGTAGAGCACACTTTTAGAAAAATGGAACTCACCAGAAAGAATCCTAGAACAACATTGTACTCGCGCATCACAGCAAAAAAATGGAGATTTGTCAGTCCTTCTGAGCTGAAGTTAGTTTGGTCTTGTGGGGAGTAATGTAACCATCCTTCAACTGCTCCTTCTGATGAGAAGATAGACAGGGCTTCTTCATCCTGGCATAATCGGAACTAGTCACTTCACGTACTCCATATTCTTCTTCAGAGGAAGATGATCCTGTTGTGCAAAGACAAGAGGACTACTAAATGCTAGCATCCCTGTTTGCTCGAAAAAAAGGAAAGGAAATATTTAAAACAGCACAGATGAAGCACTTCTCAAGGACAATACCACTTTTTCATGACAGTATCTAAACAGTAGCACAACACCAATAGAGATGACAAAGCTCAATCATATGGATGAAATCAGTGGGCGAGTACCAACCTTTGTCAGGAGGCTTATTGTGTAGAGCATACAGATGAAGCACTTCTCCGGAACCATCTGTTGCTATCTACGGTGGTGGCCATGCTTACTATATACTCCTCGATTAGTTTAATGTTTCCAACATCTTCTTGTGCAGTTCCACTAAAATATATGGTATCTTCAAAGAAGATCCCTGTTTGCACAAGTAGAGATAATTACATATTACATTAAGAGTGGCATCAAATCAGTGGCAAAACAATTGCTCGTTCCAGCCATAGCAATAAATTAAGATGCAAAACTATATCATTACTTGTGTCATCACAGTTCCAGTGCTTCATTACAGCACCGGGAGTTGATTTTTGTTTTTCTTCCGCTTGTTCTTCCCCTTCATCACTTGGTTCAATAACAGACAAGCTTCGCCTTCAATGTAAGATTTGGCATGTCAATTAGGGAGCACAAGTATAGTACTAAACTTAATTTTCTGATGAAAGTGGCAAAATACAGGCCAGCAGTTGTGAAATATCCTTATCTTACCTCAATGGGATATTACGGTGCACATACAGATTGGAAGTCTTGTCTCCATTTGTGCAGTTCACTAAAATCAAGCAACATTATCGTACAAGTAGCACAACATATGAAAGCACACTGCAGAATCATGTGAAAGAAGGCTAGTACTGACCTCTCATGATGCGGAATTCAAACAACTCACAAGAAGAAGATCTGAACCAAATTCGCCTTAACGGATAGGAAGTAAGATCTCCTCTTGTGCAGTTCCACTAAGATCAAGCAATCAAGCAACGTTGTCGGTGTGACATTTTGGTTGAACTGCACAAAACACTCTTAAAACAAAAGTGTTTTGTGCAGTGCAACAAAAGGTCACAATGGCAACGAGGTGAAGTAGATAACCCTGTTTACACAGAGGTGCAAAGGAAACAATTAGTGGTCAATAACGGTGGATGACACAGAAGCCAACAAAAAGAAGCATCTACCTTATCTAAATGGGAAAGAAAGCAAGACAGTAGCATTTCTCAAACGGTGGCATTGATTAATATTAACATAGAGATTATATTAACAATAAAATTCGTTAAACATGTAATTTGCTTTTAACTGTGGCATTGCATCAATTTTCCAGCGGCATTATTAGAGGGTGTTTGTTTACAGGGACATTTTGGTGTAGGGACTAAAAAAACTCCGTGTCAGTCCCATCTAAACCAAACAGGAGGGACTTTTAGGGACTAAAAGTGGGCATTTGGGACTAAAGAAAGAAGACCCCGAGGGAGTCTTTTTGGGACTTTTTCCAACAGTTGCCCCTGCCACGCATCGCACCTTGTCTCTATTAGTTCATTACTAGGGGTAACATGGTCTTTTAGCATGTCATTTAATAACCTCTAGTCCATGTTTAGTCCCTGGAACCAAGCAGGTAGGGACTAGGGAGTTTTTAACCAAACAGGGCCTTAGATTAACAACAGCTAATGAGTTGCACGGGACAGTGGACGCACCAGCACCATGTGCATCTACCGATGTACTGTGGTCATGCACAGTCTGTTGCAACAAAGAACAAACAACCAAGGAGCATATTTGTGTTGGTCCCAGTTTTGTTATCTTTAGACACCTTTCCCTATGTGAGCGCAGCAAATCTAGTCCTGCTCAAACTCTACAGCCTTGTCCCTTCCTTTCCTTTTTGAACTAGTACTTTCGCCCCTTCCTTTCCTCTTTGAACCACGTCCTAGATTTATGCGATACAACTTTCCCCACTACTTTCCCCCATTCCTTTCCTCTTTGAACCACGTCCTAGATTCATGCTATACAACTTTCCCCCTTCATTTCCTCTTTGAACCACGTCCTAGATTCATGCTATATACAACTTTTCCCACTACTTTCCCCCACTCCTTTCCTCTTTGAACCACGTCCTAGATTCATGGTATACATGCAGCTAGAGCAATGCATGTGGAGTAAGTAAATTATACCTTAAGGTTCTTGGGGCGTGGTTCGGTGGGCGACGGGACGGCGGCGAAGAAGAAGGGGTCGGAGGCCCTCCCGCGCCGCCGCTGGGTGGAAAGTGAACAGCTGCGCCGGTAGTCCCTCGCCGACGGCGACAGCGTTAAGCCTCCTTCCCTTCCCGGCGGACGGATCCTGCCGGCTCTTTGAGCAGCAGTGAGGGGAGAGAGAGGCCAACGAAGTCTTGTTTAGATCTGGAGAGGGCGAGAGAGTGTGAAGAGAGCAACTACAAGCGCTGAGGCTCCAGCGGGAGAGGGCGAGAGAGTGTGAAGAGAGCAACTACAAGCGCTGAGGCTCCAGCGTGTATATATATACTGGAGAGAGAGTGTGAAGCGTGCAAACCCTAGAAAACATTTTGACCAGTCAAAGAATCCTCCTGGCACAAATTATGCTCAAGTGTAGTTATCGAACCCGAGACCTCAAGTTTGATGAGCGAACAGGCTAACCAGCTACACAACCCTCCCGTTATGTTCAACGAGAGGGAAATAACCTTTTATACATTCCTGCATTCGTGTGACAAGCATGCCGTGTTTTTTTGTGTGTGTGGGAGTCATTGGGATTTCAATCATAATCGTGTCATGTGGCTTTGGTGGTAAGACTATCCACAGTGGTGCAGAAATAATGCAGCCTTAGTCACCTTACCTCTCTCCACGTAGTACGTTGGGTCCCACCAGTCAGAGGGTGAAACAAACAAATTAATAAGAAAAATTAAAAGCGCCAGCGGTGTATCTTACCTCACACATCTCGCTACTGCTCGGGAACACTGTCCAATTGATCCCTCTGTTCGCTCACGTACTATTTTAAGTGAATCCTTATTATAACATGCACACAAATTTTGGGCACTTGTATTCGACTTAAGTCAGTGTGCCACCGTATCTCGTATACTTACTACTCCCTCCGTCTAGGTGTAATAAGTCACGTTAGAAGGTGCAACGGGACCAAGGTGCGTGCGTGTGCGTGTGTGTGTGTGTGTGTGTGTTTAACAGCATGTGTGTGTTAGAGAGAGCGACAGATCGACCTACTCCTACAGAGAGATGTTGTGTAGTGTACGATTTTAGCCGCGAGAGTCGGTGCATCCTCTCGTTTCCGGGCGTGTCCGGTAGGGACATGCGGACAGCTGCCACGCCCGCTCCTGACCAGCCTGGCCCACCCAAAGCCCCTCCATCGCCCGCGCGCGCTTCCCGCCCGAAACGGTCAGCGCCGCTCCAAAGAATCGGTGCCGCATTCATGCCCGGGCAGAGCGGACGCGACCTCTCACTGGCGCAAGAGTGATGGTTGCTTCGTCCGTCCAACTTACTGCTGGGTCTATGTGATTTGACGGCTCATTGGTCTTTATTACTGAGGTGGTAGGACTGCTGGATGTCCCACGCTTTCGGCGAAAGGAGGTACTACTACTAGATTACAATTTTCTCCATTCTTACAGCGGAGGCGTGCAAGAGCAGTGAAAACACGCAGGCTCAGTGATTACATGGCCCACCTCACACTATCACCGTGCGACACCTAACTCTTTACATAGTACTCCCTCCGTTCCTAAATATTACTAGATGAGTCCCCGCGCGTTGCCGCGGAACAGCGGTATATCTCTCTGCGCAAAATTATCGATTTCATAGAACTAAAAAAACTCTATAACCGCATGACAAATGTGGTAGCCAAACTAAATAAACTCCCATCATCATTTAGATCATCCCACGTAAGGAAAAAAGATCAGCCAACTCCTACTGCATAATGGGATTATATTTTTCTTTTTGACATGTTAATGGGACTTAAAAGCTCACTTACATGCATGCTACCGGTGCATGCTTGCATGCAGACATGTTGATGTGATTTAAAACCCACTCACATGCATGTGCCACGGTATTTCTGCATGCTTGCATGTGGCTTAGTGCGGAGCCTCTCAACGTCTAGATCAGACGGCTATTATGGACTGATTTACTTCATCTAACGGCTACATCAATTTTGATGATGTGGCTCAAGGAGAGGATAGAGAATTCCTAGTAGTGGGGGCTAGCTATTACTAGTAGATAAGTCTTTGTAGAGATTCCACTACATACGGAACAAAATGAATGAATCTACACTTAAAATGCATCTATATACATCCGCATGTGGTTCATGGTGAAATCTCTACAAAGACTTATATTTAGGAACGGAGGAAGTACTAGTATAGTACGTACTGTAATTTATCAGCGAGATAAATTTGTACAATGCTATGAAGCTTCCAGCTTCTGTTACATGTATCTTGCGTCCAAGGTTGCCCGTTGCAACATTTCATCAAATACAAAGGAGACTAACATGCATGCTATTGCATCTCAATGATTGACAGATCATAGCAAATATGTACTCCCTCCGTTCCAAAATAAGTGTCTCAACTTTGTGCAAACTTTAGTACAAAGTTGTACTACTACTAAAGTTGACACTTATTTTGGAACAGAGGCAGCTAAAGAAAAAAACGATCCATGCAGTCCCTAGCCCTTGAACCGTGAACCCTGACCAGGCTTCAATTTGCTGGCAACGTTCGAGCTTCCTAATAAATGAAGTTTGCAACCTTTTGACCATCGGATCATTTTGTGCAGTTTCACCAAAATCGAGATGAGCATCCCTGTGGCAAAGAAATTGAAGAAGCGTGATTAGAATAAGATTACTGGGACTAGTTGATGAGACATAAACTCATCACAAATACAGTACGTAGAAGCCAGTAGAGGTATGTGCGGGGCAAAGAAGTAGAGAAATATCCACAGGGAGTGATGTGGGCAGCTGGAGCAGTGGTGCAAGCCGGCTGTAAAGGGAGTTGTACCTGAGGGACGTAGCTCAACCTTGAGGAGGGCGGCGGGAGGCGGCAACTGCCCACGTCGCGGCAGTGAGCAAGGGACGAAGGCAACCTCACCGGCTTTGTGAGAGAGAACGGCGGGGACCCCTGATCGGGACGTGCCGACAGTGGGTTTTCGCCGTCGGCGACGGCCACCGCATCTACACTAAGCATCCACCCCTTCCCCAAGCGGACGTGATCCGCCGGGATGTTAGAGATGTGGCCACAGTCGTTTTGTGCGAGAGAGTGTGAAGAGAGCAACCCCAGCAAGCAACCGTGTAGGCTGGCCCGTCCTGACTATGTATATAGTGGAGCGGTTTCCTTTTCTCTCCATATGAACCTATCATATTGCGTACGTGCCACTGAAGAAAAAAACTTTATTTATAAATGACGCGGCACCTACTACTCGTTCTCCTATAACCTTGCGCTTGGCATCTCCAAAATATTAACCTTGCGATTGGCTCTTCGCCTCTTCGGGAAGTCGAGCAATAATGGTAGTGCAGTATATATCGTTCTGGCTATATGAGACCGAATGAATTGCTGCACGTCCACCACGTGGGCGAGGGTCGAGGGGCGAGGGAGAGTGCTACATACGGAGCAAAATGAGTGAATCTACACTCTAAAATACGTCTATATACATCAGTGTTTGGAGTATGTACTAGTAGTTCATATTGAAATCTACTAAAGGACATATATATTCCAAACAATATGATATAATCTCTATAACCAAGGTAGTAGGGACGAGGAGTAAACGGAGGGAGTAGTAAATTTTTCTCCTCGTCCTGCGAGCCACCGCGCGCATGGGCGAGGGAGCGGGCGTAAGGCGGAGCAAGCTTCACCTCATCCTGCGAGCCACCGCGCCCGTGGGCGGGGGAGACGGCGTACTAAGCAAGCTTCTCCTCGTTCTGCGAGTTGACGGGACACATCAAAAGTACTCCAGTGTATAGAGCCTTGCCTCTAAGGTAGGCCCCACATGGTTTGCCTCTTTTTTAACATAACACGTCAAGTCGCAATTTGTTTGTTCACCCGTGGTAGACGATCCTCCCTCCACCAAGTGGACAACCAGTACACGTGCCAAATTACCACGTGGGCTGCCTTTTTCGTACAGAAATGAGCTCCACCGTGTACCCGCGCGGGTGTGGTTGGGAAAGAGACGGGAGTACGTGCGCCGTGCATGCACCTCTTCTCTTCGTGCACGTCCCCCACCTACGTGGGTGTGTGTGAGAGATACAAACCGCGTTCGTGAGTGTTTTTTGTTTTGGGGTGGGGGTGGGGTGGGGGTTGATTTCGTGAATTATTTGTGGGAATATGTGTCGATGACATCTCAAACAAAATTTTGCATGCAATGTGTGTGAAATGGAGGCCTATCCATATCATACATAGAGGGTCGGGCAATCCACGAGAAGAGAGGGAGCGGTCATAGCTATCGATAGAGTCGAAGAGAGGATCAAGTGGGTGGGTGCGAGATCGATGAAGAGAGCCATCGAAATTGTGTGTGTGTGCAAGTCAAAGATATAGGGCGACTGGCCTACCGGAACGTTAGAGGGCACATGTCAAGTTTGTGTGTGGCAGGGAGACATGACTAGAGCGCTCGATGTATCGGTGTGTGTGGGGGGAGGGGGTGGGGGAGGGGTAGGCAGAGGCCTAACTATAGAGGTAGAACGACTCGTATATGTGTTGAGAAGGAGAGACCCAGCTATGTCTTGAGGGAGATCGGTCGACATCCATACATAACTGAAGGACGGGAAATATGATGGGACAGAGAGAGAGAGGAGAGAGAGAGGGAGGGAGAGGGAGGGAGAGGGGTAGAGTGCTGGATGGGTGATGGAGTTGCTTCTCGAAGATGGTGGGAGAGGCCTACTAGACAAACTGAGGGTGGAACTGCAATGTTATCAATAAGAGTGGGGATGTGTTTCTGTGTGTGCCTGTGCGTGATAGATCTGTCGGGACGCATCCATGGATGATGAAGGGGAACCATGTGTTTGGTAAGCAAACCTAACTAGATCGGTAGATCAATTGTTGTTTGTCGGAGGAAGGGAGAGACACAACTAATGAGGTAGATCGATTGACGTGTGGGTAAAAACGAGTTATAAGGACCTAGCTAGCTATATGTATAGCGAGAGATCGGTCGGTGTACGTCCATTTGTTAGAGGCAAATAAGGCCCAGCGAGACGGATAGACAGAGAGAATGGAGCTAGGAGGTGGTGCGAGAGGCCCAACTACTAGCTAGATAGGGGGAGGAGTGTGCGGTTGTGAGATCGATGAAAAGAGGGGCGAGAGTTTACACGTGTGTCTGACCGTATGAGAGACACGAGGCAAGGACACATAAAGGAGGAGATTGAAGGTGTGTGTGTATGTTGTAGGCAGGCATCGCTGGAGAGGTTTATCGATCGGTGTGTGTCGGAAAGGAGTTGTGGAGACTCTGGGAGAACGACCTAAAGAAAAAAATGAATGTGCCCGGTGGATAGAATGCCGAGGGAGGGGGAGGGCGAGGAGGGCGTGTGCATGCACGAGAGAAAGTTAGTGGTAGCTACAAAGGTTAGAGGATTGTGTGGGTGTAAGAGACTAACAAAGATCATAATTTGATATGAAAGCGGATTCATATATTTGAATAGGAGATCATAGTGTTTTAAACATTGCATGCATGAATATAGCGGTGATACACGTGCTGTGCACATGTTATACCATAATGTGATAATGCATGGCGTTTGCAACTCACAGCTAAATGCCGAACAATCTAAACCATACTATACATCAAACAATCTCACATTTTATTTGAATTTGTGATAATGTGTGGCGTTTGCAGCTTACAACTAAATATCGAACAATCTAAACAATACTATATATCGAACATTCTCACATTTTATTTGAATTTGTGGTAATGTGTGGTGTTTGCAACTCACATCTAAATACTTGTAGGCGTAGGGGGCGGGGCACCATACATAATGTGATAAACACATTATACATATGAGACATGGTTTAGATTATGAAGATCTAGCTAGAGCTAGAAATGTAATGTGATTTGAAATCAAAATAAAGTGGATTCAAAAAATCTAGTTCGAGTTCATATAGTACACATAGTTCATATGTAACTCGAGACTAATCATGTGGTGTGCTGTGAAGATAATACACAAACGATGGTTTAACTTGACAATAATGATGATTGTAGATCTTATTAAAACAGAGAAACGAATTCAAATGCTTTGACTTCACAACAATCATTACTGTAGATCTTATTCAAATAGAGAAACGAATTCAAATTTAGTTCATATTGAAGCGGTAGTATATACGTTTGGAATGCACTAAAACGTTCATTTGAGTAGTAGGTTGCATGCATTATACACGTAGCGAAATATTTTAATTGAACATAACATGAATTCAAAGTTTTGAATGACATTTGTAGTGCGCATTGATTTGGTACAGTACACGTTAGGCTTGTCCGGAAATTTCAACCCGCGCCTTGTTAGCCCGAAATATTTAAGATATATCTTTGTCTCGTTGTGCTCCGACAACTCCCTCCATCTCAACCCGCGCCTTGCTATTCCGAAATTACAACGCGCGCGAAAACTCCCACCTCCTGTGAAATCCCGACACGCGAAATGCCCGTGGTACCCCTGAACCGAAAGAACCGCCTCAAATCGGTGGGGGTACTTTCGTAACTTACCCCACATTTCGGACAAGCGCGTCTCTAAGCCATGGTTCCCCACTGCCATCCCATCCGCCCACCCATTCGTACACCGAGGCCGCGAAAACCCGCGACGAAACCCCACACCCTGCTCCGTCCGCCACCCAGCCGGAGCCTCTTCCCCGACGACGTCGTCCACAGCAACACCTCGACGTCCCTCATCCACCGTACCGGATGAGGATCCGTCGTCGATCTCATCGTCCCGCCGGTTCAGCCACCCCGTCCTCCACCTCCAAGGAGCTGCCCCGACGTTCCCCTCGTCTTTCGCGCCACCTCCATTCCCACACCGCCGTCTTCACCTGCACCACCGGAAGAGCATCATCATCACCGTTTCCTCGGATGAAGCTGCGGCCTAATCGGCGCCACCAAAGAGGTTGTACACTAATCGCCGCATTTTCTTCTTGATTCGATCTCACGGTGCTGCCGGCGCTCGGTCCCGAGCCGACACGGCGCGGCTCCATCCACGGCGGCGTCGCCGGCCACTTCCTCCACGGCGTCGCTCCCTCGGCGGCGACGTCCACATCAGTAGGAGCTGCTGCTGCTTTAGCTCTCGCTCGCGCTGCTGCTCTGCTCTTGCTCTCGGTCCCCTGCCTGGTCTGCTCTTGCTATTGCTCTTGCTCGCGCTGCTGCTCTCGCTCTTGCTCTTGCTTGCGATGCTGCTCCGATTTAGCTACACTTCAGTCGACTGAATCGACTTTTGGGTCAGTCGATTTTCAGGGGGTGGGGGGCTCGCCGGGGTGAAGGAAGAACCAGCCGCAGCGGGGAGGGGGGCTCGCCGGAGAGGTACCCCACTATCTATCTTAGGGTTCAGGATGGGGGCGGTGGTCGCCGGCGGTGGCGGGGCGTTGGCGGGCGGTGGCGTGGGGATCGCCGGAGAAAAAGCTCGGCACGGGGGGGGCTAGAGGGATGGCCGGGGCGGCGGACCGGCGGTGGGGAGTGTTTTCGGGGCGGGCGGGGCGGCGCACCGCCGGCCGCGGGCGGCGGGGGGCTGCTGTTTGGCGGGTGGTGGCTGGCGGCTCAGGGGGGTGGAGGTTGAAGATGAACCGCAGGCCCTTGATTTCGTATCCAACGGCTGCAAAATCGACTGACCAGAGATGAAAAAGTCAGTCGACCGACGTGTAGCCTCACCTTGCTAGTGCGTTCAGTTTCGACAGCAAAATTCAGTTTCGACAGTTAAGTTCAATTTCGACAGTTAAGTTCAGTTACGACAGTTAAGTTCAGAGATGAGCAGCTGATGTATTTTACATCTAGCACTTTGTGGTTATGTATTTTACGTCATGTATTGGAGATGCTATTAGAATTCCACTCAGGTTAACGTTGTTCGTTGTCTCTCTTGTCCTGCTTCAGCCTCGGCGTCGTACAACTCACCGGAGCTGCTCCAACGACGAAACCCTCCATCACAGCGGAGCAGTACCTCGGGCTCCATCTCCAGACGCCTAAGATCTTCTTCCCCTCCTCCGACAGCAAAGTCAGCCGGAGCATCCTCACCGGCCAACCCAATCACGCTGAGATCGACATGGCTTCGCCAAAGAGGTTGTACACTTGTTGCATCTCTTTTTTACTCTACATGTTATATATATTGTCCACTGAGCACACGGATTTGTTCCTTTAGTGTCTCCTTGAAAGAAAAAACGTAGGAATTTTAATTTTCACTTGTCCTCCTTTTCAAATTCCTATTCATGAAGCACAAGACTAAGAGATAGTAGCATAATAGCATTATAACCGTACATTTTCTTGTGGTTTGACTTAATCTCACCATGCTTCTTTGCATCCTGTGATCTTCCAATTGTTGTGAATCAAACACCCAGATTGGCAGAAATCCTGTGTTTTTAAATTCTCTGTTTTGCACGTGCATTCCTATCCTATTCCTGTCTATTTCCTATCCCTGCATTGTTGGAATCCTCCAATTCAAACGAGCCCTTACAGAATTACTTCTCTTACAGATAGTTGTCAAAGAAAACCTTGCGTGGTTTGTCCCGCTCCTGCTGCGCCGTCGTCCACCCCAGCTCAGCTGCTCCAACGACAGAAGGGTCCAGCACAGCAGGGATCCGGCCTCCAGACTGTCTTTCGCCGCCTCAGATCTTCTTCCCCGCCGCTGGCAGCCATGAAAACTGCATTACCATCATCAACCGAGCAGATGACCTCGAGGACTACACGGGTCCGCAAGAGAGGTCGCACTCTTTCGTGTCTGCTTACGTTATGCATCGCTTAATATTACATGCTACTTTATCGTCCTGTTCACCGATTAGACTCTGAGTCAGCTCCAAACTAATGGTCAAACTTGAGTTTTTAAATGGTTGTGGGGTACATATCGGGGCCGCTATCAATAGTATCTATCTACTATCTGGTTAATCTCCGGTGTCTACTATGAGTTTCATGTTGGGTGGGAAACAAACAGTAAAGAAGCCATTATCTGTATTTTTTAACTGAAGCCATTATCTGCCTGCTATTATTGGTTTTGGGTCTATCCACAGGTTGCTACCATCACTCTGGATTTCTGCATGCACTCCTTACATAATCTCACTATGTTTTATTCCTATGCATGACAGTTATTGTAAACAATGGAACTGAACATGTAGAGCAAAAGAGACGAGCCTTGCGTGGCAATAAAATTTCATGCAGACGTCGCTCCATGGTAGGCGCAAAGGCAGCCCCCCTCCACGCATTTCGGATTGTAATCGAGAGGAAGATATCTGTTCTGAGGGGGATTCAGAAGGAGAAGACAACTCCTATTTACCCCCTGAGGTCTTCGCTCTAACTTGGCATGCTGATGTTGGTTATATCATGCATATGGTGTCTTGCATTGCTTACTTTATACATCAAATATGTCATCTGCTTAGTTTAGACATCCTTTGTGCGAATGCCATCTGTTTAGTTTATTCATCGTTTATGTGAATTATGCAACGCCATCTTGTTTAGCCAGGCATCATATATGTGAATTTTGCAATGCCATCCTGCTTAGCCAGTCATCTTATATGTAAATTATATCAGGCCATCCTTTTTTTCGTTACATATTACATTTGTCAACAATGTTAGTACATTCAACTGCTCTTCGTGTGCATCAGCCATTTGACACGGTGATGGCAAATTCTGGAGTGAAAACAAGGTCTTCAGAGCAGACTATGCTATCTGACGAAGCGCATATCTCGCTGGTTACGGATAGCTCCTCAGAGGAGGATTCAGAGACAGATGACCAGTCCTATTCCCCCCCCCCGAGGTGTATGCTCTAACTTGGCAGGGTTATGTTGCTCATATCGTGCGTATGGTGTCTCGCATTGCTATGTCATTTGATTAGTTTAGACATGCTTTGTGTGAATGCCACCTGTTCAGTGTCTAATTACCATATATGTGAATTATGCATTGCCATCTTGTTGCAAGACATTATATATGTGAATTATACAATGCTATCTTGTTGCAAAGGCATTATATATGTGAATTATGCAATGCCATGCTGTTTAGCCAATCATCATGTATGTGAATTATATCATGCTATCATTTTTTTGTATTACGTGTTCCATTTGTCGACAACGTTTGTATATTCAACTACTCTTCCTGTGCATCAGCCATTTGAAGCGGTGATGGAAGTATCTGGAGTGAAAACAAGGTATTCAGAGCAGACAATGCTACCTGCTGAAGCAGACATCTTGCTGGTTACAGAGAGCTCCTCAGAGGAGGATTCAGAGACTGATGACCAGTCCTATTTCCCCCCTGAGGTCTATGCTCAAACTTGGCAGGGTTATATTACCCATGTCATGCATGTTGTCTTGCATTGCTTAGTTTTTACATCATATATGGATTGCCATCTGCTTACTTGCTTACTATATAAATCATATATTTGAATTATATCATGCCATCATGTTTACATAGTACATACACATCATCTATCTGAATTATGGCATGGCAACCCATTTAATAAAGACATCATATAGTTATATCATCTCATCCTGTTTAGTGTTTACAGTCATCATATTTTGAATTATGGCATTCTATCCGTGAATGTATGTGAATTATGGCATGCCAACCTATTTAATAAACACATTATATAGTTATGTCATGTCATCCTGTTTACATAGTCTCATATTTTGAACTATGTCTTTCCATCTTTTTTAGTTAGCCATCATAATGTGAAATTGTGTCATGCTATCCTGTTTAGTTAGCCATCATATATGTGAAATTGTGTCATGCTATCCTGTTTGGTTAGACAACATAAATATGAATTATTTCATGCCCTCTTTTATTCCCCACTATCCATTGCACCTGTCTATCATACAATGTCTATACTTTCAATTACTTTTCTTGTTTATCAGCCATTTGAATTGGAGAGCGTGATGGCAGTATCTAAGGGAGTAACAACACGGTCTTCAGAAAAGATAGTGCTACCAGTTGATGCAGATAGAACCACGGTTGTACTTGCCCAAGGACCAGATCCACCACACATAACCCAGACTCTCGCAGATTGTACCCCTACCCAGTTGGACAGAGAACCAGCTACACCCCTTCTAACCCCAACCCCGGCAGATAGTAACCCAGTTCCAGTTGACACAACACCGTCTCCACCACAGAGCACCCAAACACGAGCAGTTAGTAAGGGAACTGCAGTGCCCAAAGCACGAGGACCACCACTCCGAATCCCAACTCAACGCTTAAAGGAGAAGAAGATTTGTTCTCAGGTCAGGTTCTGTAGCTATGGTTCATACTCCTTTGCTCTTGCATTACTGTATTTACTCATACCAACTATTTTCAAATTTGAAGGATGGAATTGAAACTCCAATGGCGCAACAGGTATGTTTTAAACCTGTTTCTTTAACTGGTTTGCTGTTGTAACCTGCTCTATGTTGATTTCAGTTTCAATTGAATAAACAGTTATGTTCTCATGTCATGCACATTACAAGTGTTGTTATTGCTCTATAGTTACCCACACTTATATTCTGTCTATTCTGCTTTGTCTTGAACAAATATTATTTGAACTGTGTCTCTATCTTGATTTGGCAACAAAAACTAGAATGATATAGACCATAAAGTGACCATGGTACATAGATATATGTTTGTTTCATGCTGTTATCCTGTCCACTTTACTACTGAACTCATTTACCAAAATGAGTTTCATATACAACATGGTAAACATGTGATGTGTCTGCTTGTTTCTCTTTTAGAATGCGGACAAAATATTGGAGAACAGTACCGCGTTATCCAATGGTAAAGGAAGTAATGCAGATAAGGTTCAAGATAGTGAGACATCCCTGTTGGTCTCCAAGAAAGCTGATAAAAACTATCTTGACGACAGTGAGGGAACCCAAAAGTCCTGTCTTGATGTAGTGTTCGAGTTACTGGCCACTACTGCTGGCACAAGCTCTTCGAACTCGCTGCCTGAATCAGTTCGTCTTCTTGAGTCTCAACTTCAAGTTGAAAGACATCGATCAGATGTGCTGCGACAGGAAGCTGAAGGACTGAGGAAGTCCCTGCAGAATTCAGATGCATATTTTCTGGTGCAACAGCAAGCGCTGGAGGATTTAAGCGCCAAACAAGAGAAAGTTAATAAGCTTGCTAAGCATCTTGCCAGCATTATGGGTACCCAGGATATTGTTTCTTGAGATCTTCTGAAGTGGTTTCAGTTCTGGATTTGTTTTGCTGCGGCGTTTATTTGCGCTGGTCGCCAACTTTGACAACCAGTGTATATGATATGCTGCTTTGTTCCCTATATTTGCACTGGTGGCGAACTTTGATGCCCAGTGGATGTAATATGTGTAATAGCCATGATAGCCTAGCGTTAGTTGCTTGCTTATTTATTTCCTTGTTGTCTTGTTTATTTGTTTGCTTGTAGTCATTGCAGTTCTTTAAACTAGGCCACAATAACCATGGGCTAATATTTACTGTAGTGACACTGGGCCTCCTACTGGCCGTAGAAACAGTGAGCCTTCTACGCGTCGTAGAAACAATGGGCCTTCTACGGGCCGTAGAAACAATGGGCCTTCTGCGGGCCGTATCCTCAATGGGCCTTATACGGGCCGTATGATTGATTGGCCAAACATGGGCCAAACAGACCGCATTATGGCCGTAAACGGGCTAGATTGGAATCGTCCGTTCATGGGCTGACCATAACGGGCCATCGTTAATAGGCCGTATTTGGTGATGCTATGAAAATGGCCCAACAGACTAATGGTCCACAAACGGACCGACTGTAACGACGGGCTGAATTTGGCCCACAAGCAGAAAATGACAGTAACGGGCCGTAAGTAACCGAATGCTGCAAATGAGCCCAAGAATAAATGGGCCCTCAGAAGGCCGAAAGTTAACTTGGGCTGGAAACGGCCCAACGGAATAACGGGCCGTTAATGAGTATAAAGTGATACACTGTTCATTACGGGCCAGTTTCAGCACGGGCCGCTAATGGGCCAAGAGTTACAAAGGGCCTCATATGGGCCGAAAGACGTCATGGGCTATACATGGGCCAGAACTGAAAACGGGCTGGAATCATATTGGATGGCCCAAATGACGCTACTGGGCCTAATTCGGATAGGGCGTAACGGGCCTTGGGTTAGCGGGCTGTAAATGGGCTATATGCGAACAGGCCGTTAACAGGCTTTCCATGGGCCTACCCGCCAGCTTTTGACCAAGTCAAACGGGCCGGCCTTTTCACAGGAATGGGCCACTGTTGGGCCGTGCCACGTGTTGACGTATCATAGGCGCCTTCTGTCCAGTGAGTGGATGACATCTGTCCCAACGATGAGCCGACACGTGTTTCCTCTAGCCAATGATGATTTTACACGTGGAAAATCCCCATTGGTCGGGGCTGTTAACGGGTTATCGGATCCAAAACCCAACCCGATAGCTTAACGGCGTTCCGTTACGGTGGATGCCACGTGTCGGTCACCCTTGACAAAAGCACTTCTGTGACGCGCGATTTATCGTCATGGAAGTGGACACTTCCGTGATGATAATTTTAGTAATGTCATGGAACACTTCTACAACAGCACAGGTATGACTATCTTGATGCTGTCATAAATTTTTCATGGATGTACAAGCATGACAAAAAACGCGACCTACTGTGACAAACACGTATCATCACGGAAGTGTATTTTTTTTGTAGTGTTTATTGCCACGGCTGGCCTGGCGGATATCCATAGTTGTACTTGGGGTCGTACTAAGATGCAACAGTCATTGCATCGTGGGCTGCAGCTTGGAGGCGAGCTATCTCAGCCCTCCTCTTATACTCCTCCACCTCCTCTCTGGTTATAAAATATCTCCCCTTTGCCTGAAAATAGAAGCAGGGAGAGCGACGTGATAGGGGCGTCATCTGCCAAAGAATAGTCGGTACTGGAGGAACTGATCGTTCCTCTCAACAAAACGATGACAAACCATAGCCTCATAATCTAAATAAGCAGGAGGCAACTCAATATCATCCTCACGTATGGCTACACCAAGAGAATTAGCTAAACGGGTTGCATAAATTCCACCAAAGAAATCTCCATTAAATATATTATGATGCAACCTACATGCAACAATGGCTCCCAAATTATAACGTTTATCTCCTAGTACAGCACTCCCGAGAACACTGAGGTCGGGGACACACATGTGACATGCTTCATCCTTACCATTTATGCACCTACCTATGGAGAGAGCAAAATAATGTATAGCAGGAAAAATGAATACTCCCTATGGTAGATTGTGCTATGTCTCTAGATTCCCCCACAGTTATACTAGCAAGAAAATCCCTAAATTCAGATTTGCGGGGTTCACTAGTACTACCCCATTGTGGAAGTTTGCAAGCAGTGGTAAAATCCTCTAAGTCCATAGTATAAGAATTTTCATAAAGATCAAACAGGACAGTTTGAGAATTACGTGAAGATGAAAATTCAAACCTCCTCACAAAGGAACTAGTGAAATAGTAGTACTGACGGCACTTCTCTGCCTCGAAGCTCACAAGATCGGCATTACGCAAATATGCGTTAAATTCTTCCTTGATTCCTTCTTGATCCATGAAGTCTTCTGAAGGCCATTCACAAGCCCGCACTGGAGCGTCCCTTGGTGGTTCCTCATCAGCATCGCGCATTGCAAGTCTGGGTCCTTGCTTCCTTGAAGGGCCACCTTGGTACATTTTCCTAAACATATTTCTTCCTCTGAAAAATTTCTGAAATTTTTAGTAACTTCAAATAAAAGTGAACCAAACTCAACAAGATAGATAGCAACTACTCCCATAAGTGCCTAGAGACTATATCATGCATTAGAACTACTTGGGACCAAATAAATTTGACATGCAAGCTCAAGAACAGGGTCACCTAAGCAGCAAAAATATGCAATGAATAAAGCACTAGAACAAAAACTAATTGGACCATTGGAGGAGTCACATACCAAGGAACAATCCCCCAAAGCAGTTTTGTGAGTGGAGCTTTGAGCAAGGATATCGAAAATCGCAGCAAAATGAGCTAGAACTCATGCTTGAGCTGGTTGGTGGTTTTTTTGGGAGGAAGAAGGAGTGTATGGGTGCTGGAATAAGTGGAGGGGAACCACCATGGGCCCACGAGGCAGGGGGCACGCCCCAGGGGGTGGGCGCGCCCTGGACCCTCGTGGCCAGGTGCCTGCTCCCCCTGATGTGTTCTCAGTGCCAGATATTCTCAAATATTCTAGAAAAAATCATATTTCATTTTCGGGGCATTTGGAGAACTTTTATTTTTGGGGTATTTTTATATTGCACGGATAAATCAGAAAACAGACAGAAAATACTATTTTTGATTTATTTCAACTAAATAACAGAAAGTAAAAGGAGGGTACAGAGAGTTGTGCTTTCTAACTTCATCCATCTCATGCTCATCAAAAGGAATCCATTAACAAGGTTGATCAGATCTTGTTAACAAACTCATTCCGAATTGCATGAAACCGGAGAATTTTCGAATAGCACTAGGTTACCTCAACGGGGATATGCACGTCCCCAACAATAAGTATATCATATTTCTTCTTGACAGTAGGAAGAGGAAATTCAAAACCTCCAATAATAATAGTTGGAATTTTTCCAATAGAATTGATACTGTGGACTTGAGGTTGTTTCCTCGGAAAGTGTACCGTATGCTCATTACCATTAACATGAAAAGTGACATTGCCTTTGTTGCAATCAATAACAGCACCTGCAGTATTCAAAACGGGTCTTCCAAGAATAATAGACATACTATCGTCCTCGGGAATGTCAAGAATGACAAAGTCCGTTAAGATAGTAACGTTTGCAACCACAACAGGCACATCCTCACAAATATCGACAGGTATAGCAGTTGATTTATCAGCCATTTGCAAAGATATTTCAGTAGGTGTCAACTTATTCAAATCAAGTCTACGATATAAAGAGAGAGGCATAACACTAACACCGGCTCCAAGATCACATAAAGCAGTTTTAACATAGTTTCTTTTAATGGAGCATGGTATAGTTGGTACTCCTGGATCTCCTAGTTTCTTTGGTATTCCACCCTTAAATGTATAATTAGCCATCATGGTGGAAATTTCAGCTTCCGGTATCTTCCTTTTATTTGTAACAATTTCTTTCATATACTTAGCATAAGGATTCATTTGAGCATATCAGTTAAACGCATACGCAAAAAGATAGGTCTAATCATTTCAGCAAGGGCTCAAAATCCTCATCATCTTTTTTCTTGGATGGTTTTGGAGGAAAAGGCATGGGTTTCTGAACCCATGGTTCTCTTTCTTTACCGTGCTTCCTAGCAACAAAGTCTCTCTTATCATAACATTGATTCTTTGATTGTGGGTTATCAAGATCAACAGCGAGTTCAATTTCTACATCATTGTCATCGCTAGGTTGAGCATCAACATGAACATCATCGTTAACATTATCACTAGGTTCATGTTCATTACCAGATTGTGTTTCAGCATCAGAAATAGAAATATCATTGGGATTCTCAGGTTTGTCTACAACAGGTTCACTAGAATCATGCAAAGTCCTATCATTTTTCTTTTTCTTCCTCTTAGAAGGACTAGGTGCATCCACATTAGTTCTCTGAGAATCTTGCTCAATTCTCTTAGGATGGCCTTCAGGATACAAAGGTTCCTGAGTCATTTTACCAGTTCTAGTAGCCACTCTAACAGCAAAGTCATTATTCTTACTATTCAATTCATTGAGCAAATCATTCCGAGCTTTAAGTACTTGTTCTACTTGAGTGGTAACCATAGAAGCATGTTTACTAATGAGTTTAAGTTCACCTTTAACTCTAGACATATAATCACTCAAGTGTTCAATCATATAAGCATTTTGTTTTCTTGTTTGACAATAAAATTATCAAACTCATCTAAGCATTGGCTAGCAGACTTATAACAAGGAATATCACCTTCATCAAATCTATAGAGAGAATTTGCCTTTACTACCTGTGTCGGGTTATCAAGACCATGTGTTTCTTCAATAGGTGATGGATTAAAATAATGTATTTCTTCCACAGGCGGTAAATTAAGACAATGTATTTCTTCAACAGGAGGTAAATTCTTAACATCTTCAGCTTTAATGCCATTTTCTTTCATAGATTTCTTTGCCTCTTGCATATCTTCAGGACTGAGAAATAAAACTCCCCTTTTCTTCGGAGTTGGCTTAGGAATAGGTTCAGGAATTGGCTCAGGAAGTGTCCAATTATTTTCATTAGTCAACATATTATTCAATAGAATCTCAGCTTCATCCGGTGTCCTTTCCCTAAAAACACAACCAGCACAACTATCCAAGTGGTCCTTGGAAGCATCGGTTAGTCCATTATAAAAGATATCAAGTATTTCATTTTTATTAAGAGGATGATCAGGCAAAGCATTAAGTAATTGGAGAAGCCTCCCCCAAGCTTGTGGGAGACTCTCTTCTTCAATTTGCACAAAATTGTAAACTTCCCTTAAAGCAGCTTGTTTCTTATGAGCAGGGAAATATGTAGCAGAGAAGTAATAAATCATATCCTGGGGACTACGCACACAACCAGGATCAAGAGAATTAAACCATGTCTTAGCATCGCCCTTTAATGAGAACGGAAATAATTTAGGGATATAAAAGTAGCGAGTTCTCTCATCATTAGTGAATAGGGTGGCTATATCATTTAATTTAGTAAGATGTGCCGCATCAGTTTCAGATTCATAGCCATAAAAAGGATCAGATTCAACCAAAGTAATTATCTCAGGATCAACAGAGAATTCATAATCCTTACCAGTAACACAGATAGGTGAAGTAGCAAAAGCAGGGTCAGGTTTCATTCTAGCGTTGAGAGATTGCTGCTTCCATTTAGCTAATAACTTCTTAAGATCATATCTATCACTGCAAGCAAAAATAGCTCTAGCAGCTTCTTCATCCATAACATAACCCTCAGGAACAACAGGCAATTCATACTTAGGGGAAGAGTCTTCATCATCACTGTCATCAATATTATCAGTTTCAATAATTTCATTCTCTCTAGCCCTAGCAAGTTGTTCATCAAGAAATTCACCAAGTGGCACAGTAGTATCAAGCACAGAAGTAGTTTCATCATAAGTATCATGCATAGCAGAAGTGGCATCATAAATAACATGCGACATATCAGAATTAATAGCAGAAGCAGGTTTAGGTGTCGCAAGCTTACTCAAAACAGAAGGTGAATCAAGTGCAGAGCTAGATGGCAGTTCCTTACCTCCCCTCGTAGTTGAGGGATAAATTTTGGTTTTCTCATCTTTCAAGTTCTTCATAGTGACCAGCAGATATAAATCCCAAGTGACTCAAAGAATAGAGCTATGCTTCCCGGCAACGGCACCAGAAAATAGTCTTGATGACCCGCAAGTATAGGGGATCGCAACAGTTTTCGAGGGTAGAGTATTCAACCCAAACTTATTGATTCAACACAAGGGGAGCCAAAGAATATTCTCAAGTATTAGCAGCTGAGTTGTCAATTCAACCACACCTGGATAACTTAATATCTGCAGCGAAGTATTTAGTAGGAAAGTAGTATGATAGTAACGGTAACTGTAGCAAAAGTAATATTTTTGGGTTTTGTAGTGATTGTAACAATAACAACGGAAAAGTAAATAAGCGAAGAACAATATGTGAAAAGCTCGTAGGCATTGGATCGGTGATGGATAATTATGTCGGATGCGGTTCATCATGTAACAGTCATAACATAGGGTGGCACAGAACTAGCTCCAATTCATCAATGTAATGTAGGAATGTATTCCGAAAATAGTCATACGTGCTTATGGAAAAGAACTTGCATGACATCTTTTGTCCTACCCTCCAGTGGCAGCGGGGTCCTATTGGAAACTAAGGGATATTAAGGCCTCCTTTTAATAGAGTACCGGAACAAAGCATTAACACATAGTGAATACATGAACTCCTCAAACTACGGTCATCACCGGGAGTGGTCCCGATTATTGTCACTTCGGGGTTGCCGGATCATAACACATAGTAGGTGACTATAGACTTGCAAGATAGGATGAAGAACTCACATATATTCATGAAAACATAATAGGTTCAGATCTGAAATCATGGCACTCGGGCCCTAGTGACAAGCATTAAGCATAGCAAAGTCATAGCAACATCAATCTCAGAACATAGTGGTTACTAGGGATCAAACCCTAACAAAACTAACTCGATTACATGATAGATCTCATCCAACCCATCACCGTCTAGCAAGCCTATGATAGAATTACTCACGCACAGCGGTGAGCATCATGAAATTGGTGATGGAGGATGGTTGATGATGACGACGGCGACGGATTCCCCTCTCCGAAGCCCCGAACAGACTCCAAATCAGCCCTCCCGAGAGAGTTTTGGGCTTGGCGGCGGCTCCGTTTCATAAAACGCAATGAATCCTTCTCTCTGATTTTTTCTCCCTAAACACGAATATATGGAGTAGGAGTTGAGGTCGGTGGAGTTCCAGGGGGGCCACGAGGCAGGGGGCGCGCCCAGGGGGGCAGGCGCGCCCCCACCCTCGTGGACAGGGTGTGGGCCCCCTGGCCTTGATTCTTTCGCCAGTATTTTTCATATTTTCCAAAAATAAGCTCTGTCGAGTTTCAGGTCATTCCGAGAATGTTTGTTTCTGCACATAAATAACACCATGGCAATTCTGTTGAAAACAGCGTCAGTCCGGGTTAGTTCGATTCAAATCATGCAAGTTAGAGTTCAAAACAAGGGCAAAAGTGTTTGGAAAAGTAGATACGACGGAGACGTATCATATCTCCTACTGGATTAATACCTTGGTTCTCAAAAACTGAGGGAAATACTTACGCTACTTTGTTGCTCACCCTTTCCTCTTCAAGGGAAAACCAACGCATGCTCAAGAGGTAGCAGATTGCGGCCGAAAGAGACTCACCGTCTGAGGCGTTGGCGAGGCCCAAGTGGGACACTCCATTCAACCGGGTGTTGAACATATTGAAAGGACTCCCGGTGGAGACTCGGCCATCGTATAGACGCGTGCACGATGTCGGAGACGGTGCCACGTGGAAGAAGTACTACCGTGAGACCACGGAGGAGAGAAAGGAAAGACGCAGGTTAACTGAAGAAAACATCGACAAGAAGGTTGAGATTGCGGTTGAGAAGAAATCATCTAAGACTGTCGCAACAGCGGTAGCTGCCGCAAAACAGGTGGTTGCAGATATGTCTATTGTCTTGGTTCCGGCCGTTTTCAATTGGAGCAGGCAAAATCTAGGAAAAAATGCAGCGGACTTTCCCCTTGCTGACTTCTTCGGGAGCAGCTCGACTAGCGTTGCACCAGCACCTGCACCTGCGCCTGCTCCTGCACCTGCTCCCGCACCTGCTCCCGCACTGGACATGATCGGCGGTGCTTTGTCTTTGGCTGAGCTCGACGCCCTCACGGTATCTGTCACACCGGCCCTCTTCAATAAATGTATAATCTCCCGTTTACGTTGCCTTTCGGATGTCTCACATCGCAGACATGTCTTTGCAGGCCGACGTAACCACGTGCACCATATTGTACACCATCGACGACCAGAAGGTGGACGTGGGGAAGGCGACGATAATGAAGCCGAAGGAACCATTGTTCCATGGCCGGCCGATCCCCACGGACGTCTTCAAGGTTTCCGTGGCCAGTGTCAAACCGGGCCACAAGAATTTGGCTCCTCTGGTACTAGGGGGATGACGACGAGACCCCACGGCGGCTTGGTGATTGCAATGGGTGGGTCCTGTTGTGGCCAAAGAGTCTACTTCGTCTGGAGGCGGCCGGGAGCACACCCACAAGCACGCAATTAGGTATGAACATCAACACCCCACCTACCCAATTTGCGTCGGCTGTCGTGCTGGGTGATAGCGGATGGGGTGAGTTAGAGGCTCCATTAGTCGCTGGTGACGTCGCCATAGATGAGGATGAGGATGACGATGACACTCAACAGTATTTCAATACTGGCGCCTACTCAGGGTTTGAGCGTCATGACTCGGTGCCTGAATTGCCGCCTCCGGAGGCTAAACATATTATAGACGACCTTCCGGTAGCAAAGAAGCCTAGGAAGAGACCGAGGAAAGGCAACAAAGCTGCTTCTATGATCCAGCCGCCTTAACAGCCTCGGGTTCAAGACCGTATAGATATCCCCGGTGTGGCAAAATGGCATATCCCCGGTGAACCAATCCTACCTAAAGCAGCACTAGGGGCCAGATTCTATGATCTAAGGAGACTTCATGACGATGTGCTGCGGATAAAGAAAGGCCTCATCGCCTCAAAAAATCCAGGATACCCACTCTACGTGGTTAACGTGCCGCGACAATTGTCGTACATCGACACATTCCCCGCGGAGAAGTTCTTCCTTCGATTCGATTACATCTTCGACATGTTTCACTTGAAGAAGCTGGATTTTATGTTTGTCCGCCTTTATGCCTTGCACATGAACTACCTCATCCGGGTTGAGAAGATACCTCATATCTGTTTCGCTGACCCGTACTTCATGCACGAGGGCTTCTTGGGAGTCTGCGCAAAGCACCGTAAATACACGAGGGAATACATCGCCAATTTCATGCTCGCCAATAAGGACAAGGAGGCGATTTCCGTGCCTTATCATCCCCTGTAAGTCATCCGTGCGGATATCCTTCCTTCGATTTCAATCATTCATTTGCACGGTGGAGGCTAATTAATTTGAGGTGTACTTATTTTGTGCAGCGGCGGGCGCACCGTCCTCATCATCCTCTACCCCCGATACTCCCACGCTCTTTACTTGGACTCGTCGAAGAACATTAATGATTACACCCACATCAAGTCTGTTCTCGACAATGCTATGTTTTACTACGGCACACGGGGTGGAGAGGTCAAGGACAAGAAGAAAAGGGACGGCAGGCCCGCCTTCGGCCATAAGACCGACTTCTGCTGCATCCAGTAACGAGTGATTCTCTTAATGATGGATTCTATGTCCTACACCAGATGCTGGAGTACAGACGGGATCACCAGAACCTTCGCATGTCACCTAGATCCGGCGATACCCATATTCTGCAATGGGCAAAGAACTTAGGAGATATCGAGGATCATCGACTTCGAGCTGAGTTCTATCACATCCAGCGCGAACTTGCCCAAATCATCATGAAGGAGGTCGTCGAAAAAAAGGGATGTTCTACGAAGAAGGACAAATGTCGCGGGAAGACGTCCGAACACGTGTAGCCGCTCAGCGTCTCGACCTGAAGCCTTTCACTAAGCTCGGGGACTATCTCCCTGACTTGGATGGATGGCACGACATGTTGGAGTGATTGTCGATATATGACAATGTGTCCGTTTAGTCCATACTTTCTATATGACGAAACTTTGAGTTATGCACGACGAAACTTTATTTGTGATGTAATTAAACCGACCTCCTCGACTAGCGAAGATCACTCTAGTTAGGGCATTTTGGGTACGATGAACTTTGTTATTTATGCTTATGATATGTTGCTTCTATTTTTGCCAAGTCTGTCTCTTTCTGTTGCTCAACTATATATGTTGCATATCATCGACTCATGTGACGATGCAGGTGCATAGATCATAGATGGCGAAGAAGTGCTACGCCAGGAGTATACGACGAGTGGCCGGAGTGTCAGGCCCAGGTGTACAGGTTTCCGGTTTCTGAGCGACAGCCGGTAGTTAGTTTAGGTTCATGCTAATTCGAGAGAGGGATACGAACTCATGTACTGCATAGTTCCGCTCTCACTCATAGTGATAGCACTTCTCGCGTATATCATTGTTTAGATGGATGACGATGTAGTTGCAAGTAATCGAGACTTGTATCGCTATTTTCGAGATGATGACGAGAGACCACTTTGTGTTGGATGATGATTATGATGATGACATGATTTGATGAGACTATTTGTATGTATATGCTATGATTACATTTGTATGTGTATGATATGCTAAAGATTATTGTATAAAGCATGTTCAAATACAAAACAAATATGCAAAAAAAACAGAAACTAATAAAACTAGATGTAGCGAGGCGAATAAAGTTAGCAGTAGCGCTCCCTTACCAGTAGCGCTTCCTGCTAAAAAGCGCTGCAGATATTAGCAGCAGCGCTGCACAAAAGCTCGCTACTGGTAGCCATGTATAGAAGTAGCGTTGGATGACACGCGCTACTGCTACATATTAGCTGTAGCGCCTTATCAGTAGCGCGGCATCCCGCGCTACTGATAGGCAAAATACCCGCGCTACTGCTAGGGTTTTCCCTAGTAGTGAATTAGTGAGGAAGCTAATGATAGTGATCATGAAACTTCAGATCAAGTTACTACTGAACCTCGTAGGTCAACCAGAGTAAGATCTGCACCAGGGTGGTACGGTAATCCTGTTCTGGACGTCATGTTACTAGACCATAACGAACCTACGAGCTATGAGGAAGCGATGATGAGCCCAGACTCCGCAAAATGGCTTGAAGCCATGAAATCTGATATGGGATCCATTTATGAGAACAAAGTGTGGACTTTGGTTGACTTTCCCGATGATCGGCAAGCCATCGAGAATAAATGGACCTTCAAGAAGAAGACTGACGCTGACGGTAATGTTACTGTCTACAAAGCTCGACTTGTTGTGCAAGGTTTTCGACAAGTTCAAGGAGTTGACTACGATGAGACTTTCTCACCCGTTGTGATGCTTAAGTCTGTCCAAATCATGTTAGCAGTTGCCGCATTTTATGATTATGAAATTTGGCAAATGGATGTCAAAACTGCATTCCCGAATGGATTTCTGGAAGATTGTATATGATGCAACCAGAAGGTTTTATTGATCCAAAGGATGCTAACAAAGTGTGCAAGCTCCAGCGATCCATTTATGGCTGGTGCAAGCCTCTCGGAGTTGGAATAAACGCTTTGATAGTGTGATCAAAGCATATGGTTTTGTACAGACTTTTGGAGAAGCCTGTATTTACAAGAAAGTGAGTGGGAGCTCTGTAGCATTTCTAATATTATATGTGGATGACATATTGTTGATTGGAAATGATACAGTATTTCTGGATAGCATAAAAGGATACTTGAATAAGAATTTTTCAATGAAAGACCTCGATGAAGCTGCTTATATATTGGGCATCAAGGTCTATAGAGATAGATCAAGACGCTTAATTGGACTTTCACAAAGCACATACATTGATAAGATTTTGAAGTAGTTCAAAATGGAGCAGTCAAAGAAAGGGTTCTTGCCTATGTTACAAGGTGTGAAGTTGAGTGAGACTCAATGCTCGACCACTGCAGAAGATAGAGAGAAAATGAAAGTCATTCCCTATGCCTCAGCCATAGGCTCTATTATGTATGTCATGTTGTGTACCAGACATGATGTGTGCCTTGCCATAAGTTTGGCAGGGAGGTACCAAAGTAATCCAGGAGTAGATCACTACAGAACGGTCAAGAATATCTTGAACTACCTGAAAAGGACCAAGGATATGTTTCTCATTTATGGAGGTGACGAAGAGCTCATTTTAAAGGATTACGTCGATGCTAGCTTCGACATAGATCCGGATGACTCTAAGTCACAAAACGGATACGTATTTATATTGAATGGTGGAGCTGTCAGTTGGTGCAGTTCTAAGCAGAGCGTCGTGGCGGGATCTACGTGTGAAGCGGAATACATAGTTGCTTTGGAAGCAGCAAATGAAGGAGTCTGGATGAAGGAGTTCATATCCGATCTAGGTGTCATACCTAATGCATCGGGTCCAATGAAAATCTTTTGTGACAATACTGGAGCAATTGCCTTGGCGAAGGAATCCAGATTTCACAAGAGAACCAAGCACATCAAGAGACGCTTCAATTCCATCTGTCATCAAGTGTCGGAAGGGGACACAGAGATTTCCAAGATACATACGGATCTGAATGTTGCAGACCTGTTGACTAAGCCTCTCTCACGAGCAAAACATGATCAGCACCAAGACTCCATGGGTGTTAGAATCATTACTATGTAATCTAGATTGTTGACTCTAGTGCAAGTGGGAGACTGAAGGAAATATGCCCTAGAGGCAATAATAAAGTTGTTATTTATATTTCCATATATCATGATCAATGTTTATTATTCATGCTACAATTGTATTAACCGGAAACTTAGTACATGTGTGAATACATAGACAAACAGAGTGTCCCTAGTATGCCTCTACTTGACTAGCTCGTTAATCAAAGATGGTTAAGTTTCCTAGCCATAGACATGTGTTGTCATTTGATGAACGGGATCACATCATTAGAGAATGATGTGATGGACAAGACCCATCCGTTAGCTTAGCACTATGATCGTTTAGTTTATTGCTATTGCTTTCTTCATGACTTATACATGTTCCTATGACTATGAGATTATGCAACTCCTGAATACCGGAGGAACACTTAGTGTGCTATCAAACGTCACAACGTAACTGGATGATTATAAAGATGCTCTACAGGTGTCTCCGATGGTGTTTGTTGGGTTGGCATAGATCGAGATTAGGATTTGTCACTCCGCGTTTCGGAGAGGTATCTCTGGGCCCTCTCAGTAATGCACATCACTATAAGCCTTGCAAGCAATGTGACTAATGAGTTAGTCACGGGATGATGCATTACGGAACGAGTAAAGAGACTTGCCGATAACAAGATATACTAGGTATGATGATACCGACAATCGAATCTCAAGCAAGTAACATACCAATGACAAAGGGAACAACGTATGTTGTTATGCGGTTTGACCGATAAAGATCTTCATAGATTATGTAGGAGCCAATATGAGCATACAGGTTCCGCTATTGGTTATTGATCGGAGAGGTGTCTCGGTCATGTATACATAGTTCTCGAACCCGTAGGGTCCGCACGCTTAACGTTCGATGACGATCGGTATTATGAGTTTATGTGTTTTGATGTAGTGAAGGTTGTTCGAAGTCCCGGATGAGATCACAGACATGACGAGGAGTCTCGAAATGGTCGAGACATAAAGAATGATATATTGGACAATGTTATTCGGACACCGGATGAGTTCCGGGGGTCACCGGATAAATATCGGAGTGCCGGAAGGGTTATCGGAACCACCGGAGAAGTAATGGTCCTTATTGGGCCTAGGGGAGAGAGAGAGGGGCAGCCAAGGGTTGGCCGCGCCCCCCCCCCCCCATTGGCCTAGTCCGAATTGGACTAGGGGGAGGGGCGGCGCCCCCTCCTTCCTTCTCTTTCCCCCTCCTTCCTTCTTCTCCTAGTTGGACTAGGAAAGGGGGGTCCAACTCCTACTTGGAGTAGGATTGCCCCCCTTGGGCGCGCCCTATGAGGGCCAGCCGGCCTCCCCCTTGCTCCTTTATATACGGGGGCAGGGGGGTACCCCATAGACACACAAGTTGAATTCTTAGCCGTGTGCGTTGCCCCCCTCCACAGATTTCCACCTCGATCATATCGTCATAGTGCTTAGGCGAAGCCCTGCACCGGTAACTTCATCATCATTGTCGCCACACCATCGTGCTGACGGAACTCTCCCTCGGCCTCAACTAGATCAAGAGTATGAGGGACGTCATCGAGCTGAACATGTGCTGAACACGAAGGTGCCATACGTTCGGTGCTGAGATCGGTCGGATCATGAAGACGTACGACTACATCAACTGCGTTGATATAACGCTTCCGCTTTCGGTCTACGAGGGTACATGGACACACTCTCCCCGCTCGTTGCTATGCTTCTCCTAGATAGATCTTGCGTGATCATAGGAAAATTTTGAAATACTACGTTCCCCAACAATTAGATGATGGGTTGTGAGAGTGACAGAAGCTTAAACCCTAGTTTATGCACTACTTTGTAAGGGATTGATTTGGATCCAAAAGTTTAATGCTATGGTTAGATTTTATCTTAAAACTTTTCTCGTAGTTGCAGATGCTTGCGAGGGGGTTAATCATAAGTAGGAGGTTTGTTCAAGTAAGAACAACACCTAAGTACCGGTCCACCCACATATCAAATTATCAAAGTAGCGAACACAAATCAAACCAGCATGATGAAAGTGACTAGATGAAATTCCCGTGTGCCCTCAAGAACGTTTTGCTTATCACAAGAGACCGTTTTGGCCTGTCCTTTGCCTCAAAACGATTGGGCTACCTTGCAGCATTTTTTTACTGTTACCGTTACTTGCTCGTTACAAATTATCTTGCTATCAAACTACTTGTTACTTATAATTTCAGTGCTTGCAGAGAATACCGTGCTGAAAACTACTTGTCATTTCCTTCTGCTCCTCGTTGGGTTCGACACTCTTACTTATCAAAAGGACTACGATTGATCCCCTATACTTGTGGGTCATCAAGGCTCTTTTCTGGCACCATTGCTGGGGAGTGAAGTGCTCTTGGTAAGTGGAAATCGGTAAGGAAAAATTATTACTACGCGCTGAAATTTATTGTCACTTGTTACTATGGAGAACAATCCTTTGAGGGTTTTTCGGGGTATATTCACCTCGACCGGAACCACAATTAGTTGCCCCTCAACCTACTGCACCTACTGAAAATATTGGTTATGAAATTCCTTCGTGTATGATAGAACAACTACTAGCTAATCCTCATGCAGGAGACGGAACTGAACATCCTAATATGCACTTGATATATGTGGATGAAATTTGTGGATTATTTAAGCTTGCAGGTTTACCCGGAGATGAAGCTAAGAAGAAGGTTTTCCCTTTATCTTTGAAGGAAAAGCATTGGCATGGTATAGGCTATGCGATGATATTGGATCTTGGAATTGAAATCGTTTGAAATTGGAATTTCACCAAAAAAATTATCCTATGCATCTAGTTCATCGTGATCAGAATTATATATATATAATTTTTGGCCTCGTGAAGGAGAAAGTATCGCTCTAGCTTGGTGGAGGCTTAAGTCAATGTTATATTCATGCCCCAATCATGAGCTCTCAAGAGAAATTATCATTCAGAATTTTTATGCTCGGCTTTCTCGTGATGATCAATCCATGCTCGATACTTCTTGTACTGGTTCTTTTATGAAGAAGACTATTGAATTTAGGTGGGATCTTTTAGAAAGGATTAAACGCAACTCTGAAGATTGGGAACTCGACGAAGGTAAAGAGTCAGGTATTAAGCTTGAGTTTGATTGTGTTAAATCTTTTATGAATACCGATGCTTTTCAAAAGTTTAGCACTAAATATGGACTTGACTCTGAGATAGTAGCCTCTTTTTGGACTCATTTGCTACTCATATTGATCTCCCTAAAGAGAAGTGGTTTAAATATCACCCACCTATTAAATAAGAAATTAAATAACCGGTTGTGGTTAAAGATGAAACTATCATTTATAATGCTGATCCAGTTGTTCTTACAGCTTATATTGAAAACCCACCTTTCCCTGTTAGGATAAAGGAACATGCTAAGGTTTCAAGCGTGGTCAATAAAACTTATATTAGAGCACCTAAACCTGTTGAACAAATCAAGGTAGAACCTAGTGTTGCTATGGTTAAAGATCTCTTGGTAGAAAATATAGATGGGCAAGTTATTTAGTTCTGTGATGAAGCCGCTAGAATTGCCAAACCAGATGAAAAAGATAAACATAGACCTGTTGTTGGCATGCCTGTTGTCTCAGTAAAAATAGGAGATCACTGTTATCATGGTTTATGTGACTTAGTACTAGCGTGAGTGCTATTCCCGTTACCTTATATCAAGAAATTATGAATGACATAGCATCCGCTGAAATAGAAGACATAGATGTTACTATTAAGCTTGCTAATAGAGACACCATCACACCGCTAGGGATTGTTAGAGATGTTGAAGTCTTGTGTGGGAAAATAAAACATACTACTGATTTTCTTGTTCTTGGTTCCCCACAAGATGACTTTTATCCCATTATCTTTGGTAGACCTTTCATGAACACTGTTAATGCTAAAATAGATTGTGAGAAACAAATCGTCGGTGTTAGTTTTGGTGGTGAATCTCATGAGTTTAATTTTCCTAAGTTTAGTAGAAAACATCATAAGAAAGAATTACCTAGTAAGGATGAAATAATTGGTCTTGCTTCTATTGTCATGCCTCCTACTGATCCACTAGAACAATATTTGCTAGACCATGAAAATGATATGCATATGCATGAAAGAAATGAGATAGATAAAATTTTCTTTGAACAACGACCGTTGCTTAAACACAATTTGCCTATTGAAACTCTAGGAGGTCCCCCTCCACCTAAAGGTGATCCTGTGTTTGAATTAAAACAACTCCCAGACACTTTGAGATATGCTTATCTTGATGAGAAAAAGATATATCCTGTTATTATTAGTGCTAACCTTTCAGAACATGAAGAAGAAAGATTATTGAAAATTTTGAAGAAGCACCGAGCTGCTATTGGATATACTCTTGATAATCTTAAGGGCATTAGTCCCACTCTATGTCAGCACAAAATTAATATGGAACCTGATGCTAAACCTGTTGTTTATCACCAACGATGTTTAAATCCTAAAATGAAAGAAGTGGTAAGAACTGAAATACTGAAGCTTCTGGAAGCAGGTATAATTTATCCCATAGCTGATAGTAGATGGGTAAGTCATGTTCATTGTGTCCCTAAGAAAGGAGGTATTACTGTTGTTCCTAATGATAAAAATGAACTTATTCCACAAAGAATTGTCACTGGCTATAGAATGGTAATTGATTTTAAAAAAATAAATAAAGCAACTAGAAAAGATCATTGCCCTTTGCCTTTTATTAATCAAATGCTAGAAGCACACACACTTTTGTTTTCTCGATGGATATTCTGGTTTTTCTCTACCTGTTTCACAACCTGATCAAAAGAAAACCATCTTTACTTGTCCTTTTGGAACTTATGCTTATAGACGTATGCCTTTTGGTTTATGCAATGCACCTGCTACCTTTCAAAAATGTATGACTGCTATATTCTTTAATTTTTGTGAAAAGATTGTTGAGGTTTTCATGGATGCACTACTAGGAAAATGCTTATAGATAGAAGTTTACCAATAGCGTTTGTTTATGACCCCACACTACTAGTAGTTAGTAGTAGCGCTGGGTAGAAAAACGCTACTGGTATACATTAGCAGTAGTGTTGGTTTCCTTGGACCACGCTACTACTAAATGATTCTCGCCTGCCTCTTAACATGCCATAGTAATAGCGAGTTGTATAAAAACCACGCTACTACTAAGTCAATAGTAGTAGCGGGGGTGTACCACCCCACTCTACTGCTATGGATAGACCGGGTCATCTGGTGTATCCAACTTAGTAGCAGCGCTGCACCCGTGCCCCCGCGCTACCACTTAGCTAGTGGCACCGCACCGCGTGGGTTCTCTGTCCTCTCCCTTGTCCCTCTCAATCCCACACCCCACCCAATCTTTCCCACTCCGCCGCTCCTCCCAATCCCGCCACCGATGCCTCCTCCGCCCCGAAACGACGGCGACAGGGACGCCGGCGCCCTCACCCGCCTTCCACCTCCCCTAGCTCGTCTTCTCGCCGATCGATTTGGAGGAGCCTCCTTTCGCGCGCCACCGTGGTCGGGCTGCGGCGACCACCAGAGATCCGCCGCCGGCAGGAGCTCCCTCCTTCTCCACCACGAGGCACCGGAAGAGGAGGATGACTCCTCCTTCCACCCCTAGCCATGACGTCCAACCTCTAACGCCGCCTGAAACCCTAGCCCGAATCCGACAGAGGTGCAGCAGCACGGTATCCCCTCCAAAAGTATCATCTTCTTCTTCCTCTGGTTCTTCTTCTTCCCCGGATCTGATGCGTGTGTGTGTGTTCGCGTGGTTGTGTGCAGGCAGTTGAAGGAAGGGACGGATCATGGAGAAGCTGCAAGGGCCGCATCGAGCGCGCACGCACGCCACCGTCCCTCGGAGGGCGCCTTGCTGCTAGGGCTCGCCAACTACGCGGACGAGGAGGAGGATGAGCACGGGGCCCGAGGGGGCGCGCGAACGGCCGGCCCCGCGAGGAGGCAGAAGGAGGACGAGAGGAGGGCACTGGAGAGGCGGCCCAGGCAGGTCGAGCTGTGCTGAGACTGTCCCTACCTCGACACCGTCAATTGACTGGTATGAAATTCTTTGGCACTGGCATTTGACATGTTGATTCAGTTGCAATTGCCTGCTATTTGATGAGGATAAGGCTGGTCTGAGCCTTCTGGTTCTGTGCACAACTCTAGAATCATCTGAGATCTGTCAAACATGCTCACGGTAGTTTAAGTATTAGCCGCTGGTATGGTGTGACTATATACTCAGCTCAAGAACATGTAGAAATGTAGTGCTGGAGCTTGGCACTTAGGCATTTAATTTTTTATAGTACCTTCCCAGTGAATTCCAGCAGCGGCGCCTCTTCATTTTAAGCAGTGATGTAGCCCGTATTGGTTAACTAGTGCTTTGTGTGTGCTAGTACCTCACAATGTCATCCTTGTATATGCACAAAAGAAATTATTCACCCCGCTAATGTATTGATATTTGAAAGGGAACATGGCAATGTGTTTCTAGGGGAGCTTCGCTACCGGTGCGTCTTTGTGCGAGTGTGCAACATACCCTCCTACTTCCGCGGTTGTTCTGTCGGCCAGACATCCTGACAGTTTCTTTCCCGTCACTTGATCTTGTGTTTGATGCATTCTTTGATGCAGAGGCTGCCGGTTTCAACCTCCTTAAGAAAAAAAAACAGAATCTTTTGTTGTTTCTGTTTGATGCAGAGGCCGCTTGAGAAGAGGCAGTTTGGGGTGTTTAGGGATTGTATGTGTGGGGGCATTAAAGGCGTTCCTCTGCTCGCTAACTGCAGGAAGCGGGTGAAGCTTCAACTGATTGACAGATTAACGACTTGGCTCTCCGAGCAACAAAATCAGTTCAACGGCGCTCTTGGTTCCTCTTTCTTGCTTATTGGTCAGATTCTGAATCTAGATTCTGCTATTTTAGTTCATATTCCATTGATTTGGTACACTACATCTACATTGATGCATCAACTCTGCTCCATAAATATGGATACAGAGTGTTTGCTGGCAGTTTTCTTCGATAGTTTTGTGTTGCCATTGCTCCCCTTCACAAGATTTTGAATTTAATGACAATACTTATCCATCAAATTAAATATTTCTTCAAGTGTTGCAATCTCTATACAAACATAAATAATGTCTGCCTGAGATTTGGATGTCTCTGATCTTAAATTATTTGGATTCCAGTAGTACGTTATTGATGTACCGATTCTCCTACTGGAGTTAGCATATATTGTTGTATAACTTTAACTGTTTAAGAGCACATTAATTATGCTAATGAAGAAATTAGGGTAGAGGAATTCAGTATTTATTAAAGTTTGACAAAACTGCATGTCGGTTTCTTCTTTTTGTTGGTCTGAAATTGCTGCTCTTGTTGGATTGTTTTCCCATTTTGATCCCACTGAGGAAGAAAGTAATTCCACTGATTCCAGGATTTGTGAGTTCCTAGTAGTGTTCTATTTATAGACCTTGTGGACTTTCACTGTTTCTTAGTTGGTTGTCTTGCTGATCCCTTTGAAACTTTCTATTTTTGGATCATTGGACCTCTAACAGCAAAGCATTTTCCTAAGGATCATGTCTAGTAAGCTCCCAACAAAACTAATAGGGAACACATGGACCTGGGGAGGCGGCGACGACAACGACATCGACACGGGGTTGCGGCGGCGGCGACATCGACATCGACAAAGGGCTGTGGCGGCAAAGACGACGACGTCATCGCCGCGGTGCTGTGGCGGCGGCGACACACGGTGCTGCGGCGGCGGCGACGACGACGACATCAACACGGGCTTGTGGAGGCGCCGACGCCGACGACCTATACGTGTGGCGTATATTGTATATATATGTATTGATTATCTATATCAGATATATGCATAACATGTTACGTATTGTGAAATGCATGTATGTGAGTACTATGAAATGTATGTCTAAACTCAAATAAGTAGATTTTTATTTTTATTTTAAATCCTAATTTGTTACTAGTAGCGTGGGTGTATCATAGATGTGCTACTACTATTTTGTTAGTAGTAGTGTGGGTTTGAAATAGTACTAGCGCGGGGAACCAGCCCTACTACTATGTCTATTTATTAGTAGCGTGGGGTAAAATACACGCTATTGCTAATTAGCTGTAGACCATAGCAGTAGCATGGGAACCTGCGCTACTGCTAATCAAAAACCAATGCTACTAGTAGGGTTTTTCCTAGTAGTGATGATTTTTCAGTTTACGGAACTTCTTTTTGATGGTTGCTTAAGCAACCTTGATCGAGTTTTGCAGAGATGCGAGCAAACTAATCTTGTCTTGAATTGGGAGAAGTGCCACTTTTTGGTTAATGAAGGTATTGTCTTGGGACATAAAATTTCTGAACGAGTTATAGAGGTTGATAAAGCTAAAGTTGATGCAATTGAGAAAATGTCATGTCCTAAAGATATCAAAAGTATTCGTAGTTTCCACGGTCATGCTGATTTCTATAGGAGATTTATTAAAGACTTCTCTAAAATTTCTAGGCCTCTTACAAATCTTTTACAAAAGGATGTTCCATTTGTTTTTGATGATGATTGTGTAGAAGCCTTTGAAACACTTAAGAAAACCTTAATTTCTGCACCTGTTGTTCAACCACCTGATTGGAACTTGCCTTTTGAAATTATGTGTGATGCTAGTGATTATGTTGTTGGTGCTGTTTTAGGAGAAAGAGTTGATAAGAATCTAAATGTTATTCATTATGCTAGGAAAACTATAGATAGTGCCCAAAGCAATTATGCTACTACTGAAAAGGAATTCTTAGCAGTTGTGTTTGCTTGTCATAAATTCAGATCTTACATTGTTGATTCTAAAGTGATTGTCCACACTGATCATGCTGCTATTAAATATCTTATGAAAAAGAAAGATGCTAAACCTAGACTCATTAGGTGTGTTCTCTTGCTACAAGAATTTGACAACTCAACCCACAAGTATTGGAGATCGCAACAGTTTTCGAGGGTAGAGTATTCAACCCAAATTTATTGATTCGACACAAGGGGAGCCAAAGAATATTCTCAAGTATTAGCAGTTGAGTTGTCAATTCAACCACACCTGGATAACTTAATATCTGCAGCAAAGTATTTAGTAGCAAAGTAGTATGGAAGTAACGGTAACAGTGGCAAAAGTAACAGTGATAGTTTTGTAGTGATTGTAACAGTGGCAACGACAAAGTAACTAAGCAAAGATCAATATGCGAAAAGCTCGTAGGCATTGGATCGGTGATGGATAATTATGTCGGATGCGGTTCATCCTGTAACAGTCATAACATAGGGTGACACAGAACTAGCTCCAATTCATCAATGTAATGTAGGCATGTATTCCGAATATAGTCATACGTGCTTATGGAAAAGAACGTGCATGACATCTTCTGTCCTACCCTCCCGTGGCAGCGGGGTCCTATTGGAAACTAAGGGATATTAAGGCCTCCTTTTAATAGAGTACCGGACCAAAGCATTAACACATAGTGAATACATGAACTCCTCAAACTACGGTCATCACCGGGAGTGGTCCCGATTATTGTCACTTCGGTGTTGCCGGATCATAACACATAGTAGGTGACTATTAACTTGCAAGATAGGATCAAGAACTCACATATATTCATGAAAACATAATAGGTTCAGATCTGAAATCATGGCACTCGGGCCCTAGTGACAAGCATTAAGCATAGCAAAGTCATAGCAACATCAATCTCAGAACATAGTGGATACTAGGGATCAAACCCTAACAAAACTAACTCGATTACATGGTAAATATCATCCAACCCATCACCGTCCAGCAAGCCTACGATGGAATTACTCACGCACGGCGGTCATGAAATTGGTGATGGAGGATGGTTGCTGATGACGACGGCGACGGATTCCCCTCTCTGGAGCCCCGAACGGACTCCAGATCAGCCCTCCCGAGAGAGTTTAGGGCTTGGCGGCGGCTCCGTATCGTAAAACGCGATGAATCCTTCTCTCTGATTTTTTTCTCCCCGAACATGAATATATGGAGTTGGAGTTGAGGTCGGTGGAGCTCCAAGGGGCCCACGAGGCAGGGGGCGCGCCTAGGGGGCAGGCGCGCCTCCCACCCTCGTGGACAGGGTGTGGGCCCCCTGTTCTTGATTCTTTCGCCAGTATTTTTTATAAATTCCAAAAATAATCTCCGTGGAGTTTCAGGTCATTCCGAGAACTTTTGTTTCTGCACAAAGATAACACCATGGCAATTCTGCTGAAAACAGCATCAGTTCGGGTTAGTTCCATTCAAATCATGCAAGTTAGAGTCCAAAACAAGGGCAAAAGTGTTTGGAAAAGTAGATACGACGGAGACGTATCAACTCCCCCAAGCTTAAACCTTTGCTTGTCCTCAAGCAATTCAGTTGACAAACTGAAAGTGATAAAGAAAAACTTTTACAAACTCTGTTTGCTCTTGTTGTTGTAAATATGTAAAGCCATCATTCAAGTTTTCAGCAAATATTATGAACTAACCATATTCAGAATAACACTTAGGTCTCATGTTTACTCATATCAATGGCATAATCAACTAGCGAGCAATAATAATAAATCTCAGATGACAACACTTTCTCAAAACAATCATGATATGATATAACAAGATGGTATCTCACTAGCCCTTTCTGAGACCGCAAAACATAAATGCAGAGCACCTTTAAAGATCAAGGATTGACTAGACATTGTAATTCATGGTAAAAGAGATCCAGTCATGGTCATACCCAATATAAATTAATAGTAATGGATGCAAATGACAGCGGTGCTCTCCAACTGGTGCTTTTTAATAAGAGGGTGATGACTCAACATGAAAGTAAATAGATAGGCCCTTCGCAGAGGGAAGCAGGGATTTGTAGAGGTGCCAGAGCTCGATTTTTGAAATAGAGATAAATAATATTTTGAGTGGTATACTTTCATTGTCAACATAACAACTGAGAGATGGCGATATCTTCCATGCTACACACATTATAGGCGGTTCCCAAGCAGAATGGTAAAGTTTATACTCCCCCTCCACCAACAAGCATCAATCCATGGCTTGCTCGAAACAACGAGTGCCTCCAACTAGCAACAGCCCTGGGGGAGTTTTGTTTGCAATTATTTCGATTTAATTTGCTTAAAGCATGGGACTGGGCATCCCGGTGACCAGCCATTTTCTCGTGCGTGAGGAGCGGAGTCCAGTCCTCTTGAGAATAATCCGCCTAACATGGAGGATACAGATAGCCCTAGTTGATACATGAGCTATTCGAGTATACAAAACAAAATTTCATTTGAAGGTTTAGAGTTTGGCACATACAAATTTACTTGGAACGGCAGGTAAATACCACATATAGGAAGGTATGATGGACTCATATGGCATAACTTTGGGGTTTAAGGGATTGGATGCACAAGCAGTATTCCCGCTTAGTACAAGTGAAGGCTAGCAAAAGACTGGGAAGCGACCAGCTAGAGAGCGACAACAGTCATGAACATGCACTAAAATTAATAAACATTGAGTGCAAGCATGAGTAGGATATAATCCACCATGAACATAAATATCGTGGAGGCTATGTTGATTTTGTTTCAACTACATGCGTGAACATGTGCCAAGTCAAGCCACTCGAATCATTCAAAGGAGGATACCACCCTACTATACCACATCACAACCATTTTAACAGCATGTTGGCACGCAAGGTAAACCATTATAAACTCCTAGCTAATTAAGCATGGCATAAGCAACTATAATCCCTAATTGCCATTGCAAACATGTTTATTCATAATAGGCTGAATCAGGAACGATGAACTAATCATATTTACAAAAACAAAAGAGGTCAAGTTCATACCAGCTTCTCTCATCTCAATCAGTCCATCATATATCGTCATAATTGCCTTTCACTTGCAAGACCGAACGATGTGAATAATAATAATAGTGCACATGCATTGGACTAAGCTGGAATCAGCAAGCATTCAATAAACAGGAGAAGACAAGGCAAGGCAATATGGGCTCTTTGTTAAATCAACAATAATGCATATAAGAGCCGCTTCAACAATCTCATCATAGTCTTCTCCTATCGACCCCCAAAGAAAAGAAAAGAAATAAAACTATTTACACGGGAAAGCTCCCAACAAGCAAAAGAAGAACGAGAAATCTTTTTGGGTTTTCTTTTAATTACTACTACTACAAGCATGGAAAGTAAACTAGCTAAAAAGCTACAACTAATTTTTTTTCTTAAAGTTTTTCAAACACGCAAGAAGAAAGCATAAAAAGGAAAAATAAACTAGCATGGATAGTACAATGAAAAAGTATGAGCACCGACAACTGGAATGAGTGTGTGAACATGAATGTAATGTCGGTGAGAAATACGAACTCCCTCAAGCTTAGGCTTTTGGCCTAAGCTGGTTTATGCCCATGGGTCAAAGTTGTAGCTGAGGTCGTACTGAGGTGCATCCTCAGAGTGCCACTGGTTGGCAATTTCCTGTGGATCCCACTGATAAACAGACTGACAGTGTGGGTCGAGTGATGGCTCCGGTTCAGGTTCTGGAGCTGGTATCTGGTTCCGGTAGGCATGAATGGCCTCCGGTGGAACAAGGTACTTGTTGTTCGCATTGGTCGTGGAGGAAGTCGGTGAGGCCTCCGCGGTGCGAGGGAGATTATATTTGGGCCTCTTGTCTTCTTCACTTTGCTTATCCTTCGAGCTTCGGCTCGAAGAGCCCCTCAAAAATCTCTTCATCATTTTCTGAAATTTTTTGAAATTTTTAGGAACTTCAAATAAAAGTGAACCAAACTCAACAAAATTGATAGCAACTACTCCCACAAGTGCCTAGAGACTATATCATGCATTAGAACTACTTGGGACCAAATAAATTTGACATGCAAGCTCAAGAACAGCGTCACCTAAGCGGCAAAAATATGCAATGAATAAAGCACTAGAACAAAAACTAATTGGACCATTGGAGGAGTCACATACCAAAGAACAATCCCCCAAAGCAGGTTTGTGAGTGGAGCTTTGAACAAGGAGATCGAAAATCATAGCAAAATGAGCTAGAACTCGTGCTTGAGTTGGTTGGTGATTTTTTTGGGAGGAAGGAGTGTGTGGGTGCAGGAATAAGTGGAGGGGGGCCACCAGGGGCCCACGAGGTAGAGGGGCGCGCCCAGGACCCTCGTGGCCAGGTGCTTGCTCCCCCTGATGTGTTCTCAGTGCCAGATATTCTCAAATATTCTAGAAAAGATCATATTTCATTTTCGGGGCATTTGGAGAACTTTAATTTTCGGGGTATTTTTTATTGCACGGATAATTCAGAAAACAGACAGAAATACTATTTTTACTTTATTTCAACTAAATAATAGAAAGTAAAAGGAGGGTACAGAGAGTTGTGCTTTCTAACTTCATCCATCTCATGCTCATCAAAAGGAATCCACTAAGAAGGTTGATCGGGTCTTGTTAACAAACTCATTCCGAATTGCATGAAACCGGAGAATTTTTGAATAGCACTAGGTTACCTCAATGGGGATATGCACGTCCCCAACAAGAAGAATATCATATTTCTTCTTGACAGTAGGAAGAGGAAATTCAAAGCCTCCAATAGTAATAGTTGGAATTTTTCCAATAGAATTTATACTGTGGACTTGAGGTTGTTTCCTCGGAAAGTGTATCGTATGCTCATTACCATTAACATGAAAAGTGACATTGCCTTTTGTTGCAATCAATAACAGCCCCTGCAGTATTCAAAAAGGGTCTACCAAAGATAATCGACATACTGTCGTCCTCGGGAATATCAAGAATAACAAAGTCTGTTAAGATAGTAACGTTTGCAACCACAACAGGCATATCCTCACAAATACCGACAGGTATAGCAGTTGATTTATCAGCCATTTGCAAAGATATTTCAGTAGGTGTCAACTTATTCAATTCAAGTCTACGATATAAAGAGAGAGGCATAACACTAACACCGGCTCCAAGATCACATAAAGCAGTTTTAACATAGTTTCTTTTAATGGAGCATGGTATAGTTGGTACTCCTGGATCTCCTAGTTTCTTAGGTATTCCACCTTTAAAAGTATAATAGCAAGCATGGTGGAAATTTCAGCTTCCGGTATCTTTCTTTTATTTGTAACAATATATTTCATATACTTAGCATAAGGATTCATTTTAAGCATATCAGTCAAACGCATACGCAAAAAGATAGGTCTAATCATTTCAGCAAAGCGCTCAAAATTCTCATCATCCTTTTTCTTGGATGGTTTAGGAGGAAAAGGCATGGGTTTCTGAACCCATGGTTCTCTTTCTTTACCGTGCTTCCTAGCAACAAAGTCTCTCTTATCATAACGTTGATTCTTTGATTGTGGGTTATCAACATCAACAACAGGTTCAACTTCTACATCATTATCATTGCTAGGTTGAGTATCAACATGAACATCATCATTAACATTATCACTAGGTTCATGTTCATTACCAGATTGTGTTTCAGCATCAGAAATAGAAATATCATTGAGGTTCCCAGGTGTGTCAATAACAGGTTCACTAGGTTCTTGTTCTTTTTCTTAGAAGGACTAGGTGCATTAACATTAATTCTTTGAGAATATTGCTCAATTCTCTTAGGGTGGCCATCAGGATACAAAGGTTCCTGAGTCATTTTACCCGTTCTAGTCGCAACACTAACAGCATAATCATTGTTCTTACTGAAGGAAATATGCCGTAGAGGCAATAATAAAGTATTATATATTTCCTTATATCATGATAAATGTTTATTATTCATGCTAGAATTGTATTAACCGGAAACATAATACATGTGTGAATACATAGACAAACAGAGTGTCACTAGTATGCCTCTACTTGACTAGCTCGTTAATCAAAGATGGTTATGTTTCCTAGCCATAGACATGAGTTGTCATTTGATTAACGAGATCACCTCATTAGGAGAATGACTTGATTGACTTGACCCATTCCGTTAGCTTAGCACCCGATCGTTTAGTATGTTGCTATTGCTTTCTTCATGACTTATACATGTTCCTCTGACTATGAGATTATGCAACTCCCGTTTACCGGAGGAACACTTTGTGTGCTACCAAACGTCACAACGTAAATGGGTGATTATAAAGGTGCTCTACAGGTGTCTCCAAAGGTACTTGTTGGGTTGGCGTATTTCGAGATTAGGATTTGTCACTCCGATTATCGGAGAGGTATCTCTGGGCCCACTCGGTAATGCACATCACTATAAGCCTTGCAAGCATTGTGACTAATGAGTTAGTTGCGGGATGATGCATTACGGAACGAGTAAAGAGACTTGCCGGTAACGAGATTGAACTAGGTATCGAGATACCGACGATCGAATCTCGGGCAAGTAACATACCGATGAAAAAGGGAACAACGTATGTTGTTATGCGGTCTGACCGATAAAGATCTTCGTAGAATATGTGGGAGCCAATATGGACATCCAGGTCCCGCTATTGGTTATTGACCGGAGAGGTGTCTCGGTCATGTCTACATAGTTCTCGAACCCGTAGGGTCCGCACGCTTAACGTTACGATGACAGTTTTATTGAGTTTTGATGTACCGAAGGAGTTCGGAGTCTCGGATGAGATCGGGGACATGACGAGGAGTCTCGAAATGGCCGAGACGTAAAGATCGATATATTGGACGACTATATTCGGACTTCGGAAAGGTTCCTAGTGATTCGGGTATTTTTCGGAGTACCGGAGAGTTACGGGAATTTGTATTGGGCCTTAATGGGCCATACGGGAAAGGAGGGAAAGACCCCAAAGGGTGGCCGCACCCCTCCCCATGGGCTAGTCCGAATTGGACTAGGGAGGGGGGGCACCCCCTTCCTTCTTTCTCCTTCCCCCTTCCCTTCTCCTACTCCCACAAGGAAAGGAGGAGTCCTACTCCCGGTGGGAGTAGGACTCCCCCCCTTGGGCGCGCCACCTCCCCTTGGCCGGCCCTCTTCCCCTTGCTCCTTTATATACGGGGGCAGGGGGGCACCCCATAGACACAACGATTGATCCTTGAGATCTCTTAGCCGTGTGCGGTGCCCCCCTCCACCAAATTACACCTGAATAATATTGTTGCGGAGCTTAGGCGAAGCCCTGCGTCGGTAGAACATCATCATCGTCACCACGCCGTCGTGCTGACGAAACTCTCCCTCAACACTTGGCTGGATCGGAGTTCGAGGGACGTCATCGAGCTGAACGTGTGTAGAACTCGGAGGTGCCGTGCGTTCGGTACTTGATCGGTCGGATCGTGAAGACGTACGACTACATCAACCGCGTTGTGATAACGCTTCCGCTGTCGGTCTACGAGGGTACGTGGACAACACTCTCCCCTCTCGTTGCTATGCATCACCATGATCTTGCGTGTGCGTAGAATTTTTTTTTGAAATTAGTACGTTCCCCAACAGTGGCATCCGAGTCTGGTTTTATGCGTTGATGCTATGCACGAGTAGAACACAAGTGAGTTGTGGGCGATATAAGTCATACTGCTTACCAGCATGTCATACTTTGGTTCAGCGGTATTGTGAGATGAAGCGGCCCGGACCGACATTGCGCGTACGCTTACGCGAGACTGGTTTCACCGTTCGGAGCACTCGTTGCTTAAAGGTGACTGGCGGGTGTCTGTCTCTCTCACTTTAGTTGAACTGAGTGTGGCTACACCCAGTCCTTGCGAAGGTTAAAACAGCACCAACTTGACAAACTATCGTTGTGGTTTTGATGCGTAGGTAACGGTTCTTGCTAAGCCCGTAGCAGCCACGTAAAACATGCAACAACAAAGTAGAGGACGTCTAACTTGTTTTTGCAGGGCATGTTGTGATGTGATATGGTCAAGACATGATGTGATATAATTTGTTGTATGAGATGATCATGTTTTGTAACCGAGTTATCGGCAACTGGCAGGAGCCATATGGTTGTCGCTTTATTGTATGAAATGCAATTGCCATGTAATAGTTTTACTTTATCACTAAGCGGTAGCAATAGTCGTAAAAGCAATTAGTTGGCAAGACGACAACGATACTACGATGGAGATCAAGGTGTCGCGCCGGTGACGATGGTGATCATGACGGTGCTTCGGAGATGGAGATCACAAGCACGGTGCTTCGGAGATGGAGATCACAAGCACAAGATGATGATGGCCATATCATATCACTTATATTGATTGCATGTGATGTTAATCCTTTATGCATCTTATCTTGCTTTGATTGACGGTAGCATTATAAGATGATCTCTCACTAAAATTTCAAGATAAAAGTGTTCTCCCTGAGTATGCACCGTTGCGAAAGTTCTTCGTGCTGAGACACCACGTGATGATCGGGTGTGATAGGTTCTACGTTCAAATACAACGGGTGCAAAACAGTAGCACACGCGGAATACTCAGGTTAAACTTGACGAGCCTAGCATATGCAGATATGGCCTCGGAACACGGAGACCGAAAGGTCGAGCGTGAATCATATAGTAGATATGATCAACATAGTGATGTTCACCATTGAAACTACTCCATCTCACGTGATGATCGGACATGGTTTAGTTGATTTGGATCACGTAATCACTTAGATGATTAGAGGGATATCTATCTAAGTGGGAGTTCTTAAGTAATATGATTAATTGAACTTAAATTTATCATGAACTTAGTCCTGATAGTATTTTGCAAATTATGTTGTAGATCAATAGCTCGCGTTGTTGCTTCCCTGTGTTTATTTTTGATATGTTCCTAGAGAAAAATTATGTTGAAAGATGTTAGTAGCAAAGATGCGGATTGGATCCGTGATCTGAGGATTATCCTCATTGCTGCACAGAAAAATTATGTCCTTGATGCACCGCTAGGTGACAGACCTATTGCAGGAGCAGATGCAGACGTTATGAACGTTTGGCTAGCTCAATATGATGACTACTTGATAGTTTAGTGCACCATGCTTAACGGCTTAGAATCGGGACTTCAAAGACGTTTTGAACGTCATGGACCATATGAGATGTTCCAGGAGTTGAAGTTAATATTTCAAGCAAATACCCGAGTTGAGAGATATGAAGTCTCCAACAAGTTCTATAGCTAAAAGATGGAGGAGAATCGCTCAACTAGTGAGCATGTGCTCAGATTGTCTGGGTACTACAATCGCTTGAATCAAGTGGGAGTTAATCTTCCAGATAAAATAGTGATTGACAGAATTCTCTAGTCACCATCACCAAGTTAGTAGAACTTCGTGATGAACTATAGTATGTAAGGGATGACGAAAGTAACTCCCGAGCTCTTCGCGATGCTGAAATCGACGAAGGTAGAAATCAAGAAAGAGCATCAAGTGTTGATGTTAACAAGACCACTAGTTTCAAGAAAAGGGCAAAGGGATAGAAGGGGAACTTCAAGAAGAACGGCAAGCAAGTTGCTGCTCAAGTGAAGAAGCCTAAGTCTGGTCCTAAGCCTGAGACTAAGTGCTTCTACTGCAAAGGGACTAGTCACTGGAAGCGGAACTACCCCAACTATTTGGTGGATAAGAAGGATGGCAAAGTGAACAAAGGTATATTGGATATACATGTTATTGATGTGTACTTTACTAGTGTTTATAGCAACCCCTCGGTATTTGATACTGGTTCAGTTGCTAAGAGTAGTAACTCAAAACGGGAGTTGCAGAATAAACAGAGACTAGTAAAAGGAGAGGTGACGATGTGTGTTGGAAGTAGTTCCAAGATTGATATGATCATCATCGCACACTCCCTGTACTTTCGGGATTAGTGTTGAAACTAAATAAGTGTTATTTGGTGTTTGCGTTGAGCATGAATATGATTTAATCATGTTTATTGCAATACGGTTATTCATTTAAGTTAGAGAACAATTGTTGTTCTGTTTACATGAATAAAAACCTTCTATGGTCATACACACCAACTAAAATGGTTTGTTGGATCTCGATCGTAGTGATACACATAATCATAATATTGAAGCCAAAAGATGCAAAGTTAATAATGATAGTGCAAATTATTTGTGGCACTGCCATTTAGGTCATATTGGTGTAAAGCGCATGAAGAAACTCCATACTGATGGGATTTTGGAATCACTTGATTATGAATCACTTGATACTTGCGAACTGTGCCTCTTGGGCAAGATGACTAAAACGCCATTCTCCGGAACTATGGAGAGAGCAACAGATTTGTTGGAAATCATACATACAGATGTATGTGGCCCGATGAATATTGAGGCTCATAGCAGGTATCATTATTTTCTGACCTTCACAGATGATTTGAGCAGATATGGGTATATCTACTTAATGAAACAGAAGTCTGAAACATTTGAAAAGTTCATATAATTTCAGAGTGAAGTGGAAAATCATCGTAACAAGAAAATAAAGTTTCTACGATCTGATCGCGGAGACAAATATTTGAGTTACGAGTTTGGTCTTCAATTAAAACAATGTGAAATAGTTTCACAAATTCGTGCCACCTAGAACACCACAGCATAATGGTGTGTCCGAACGTCATAACCGTACTTTATTGGATATAGTGCAATCTATGATATCTCTTACCAATTTACCACTATCGTTTTGGGGTTATGCATTAGAGACAGCTACATTCACGTTAAATAGGGCACCATCAAAATCCGTTGAGACGACGCCTTATGAACTGTGGTTTGGCAAGAACCCAAAGTTGTCGTTTCTTAAAGTTTGGGGTTGCGATGCTTATGTGAAAAAGTTTCATCCTGATAAGCTCAAACCCAAATCGGAGAAATGTGTCTTCATAGGATACCCAAAGGAGACAGTTGGGTACACCTTCTATCACAGATCCGAAGGCAAGACATTCGTTGCTAAGAATGGATCCTTTCTAGAGAAGGAGTTTTCTCTCGAAAGAAGTGAGTGGGAGGAAAGTAGAACTTGATGAGGTAACTGTACCTGCTCCCTTATTGGAAAGTAGTTCATCACAGAAATCTGTTCCTGTGACTCCTACACCAATTAGTGAGGAAGTTAATGATGATGATCATGTAAACTTCAGATCAAGTTACTACCAAACCTCGTAGGTAAACCAGAGTGAGATCCACACCAGAGTGGTATGGTAATCCTGTTCTGGAGGTCATGTTATTTGACCATGACGAACCTACGAACTATGAGGAAGCGATGATGAGCCCAGATTCCGCAAAATGGCTTGAGGCCATAAAATCTGAGATGAGAACCATGTATAAGAACAAAGTATGGACTTTGATTGACTTGCCCAATGATCGGCGAGTCATTAAGAATAAATGGATCTTCAAGAGGAAGACGGACGCTGATAGTAGTGTCACTATCTACAAAGCTAGAATTGTCGCAAAAAGGTTTTCGACAAGTTCAAGATGTTGACTACGATGAGAGTTTCTCACTCGTATCTATGCTTAAGTCTGTCTGAATCATGTTAGCAATTGCCGCATTTTATGAAATATGGCAAATGGATAAACAAAACTGCATTCCTTAATGGATTTATTAAAGAAGAGTTGTATATGATGCAACCAGGAGGTTTTGTCAATCCTAAAAGTGCTAACAAAAATATGCAAGCTCCAGCGATCCATCTATGGACTGGTGCAAGCATCTCAGAGTTGGAATATACGCTTTGATAAGTTGATCAAAGGATATAGTTTTATACAGACTTGCGATGAAGCCTGCATTTACAAGAAAGTGAGTGGGAGCACTACAGCATTTCTGATAAGTATATGTGAATGACATATTGTTGATCGGAAATAATGTAGAATTATTCTGCAAAGCATAAAGGAGTATTTGAAAGGAGTTTTTCAAAGAAAGACCTCGGTGAAGCTGCTTACATATTGAGCATCAAGATCTATAGAGATAGATCAAGACGCTTGATAAGTTTTTTCAATGAGTACATACCTTAACAAGATTTTGAAGTAGTTCAAAATAGAACAGTCAAAGAAAGAGTTCTTGCCTGTGTTACAAGGTGTGAAATTGAGTAAGACTCAAAGCCCGACCATGGCAGAAGATAGAAAGAGAATGAAAGTCATTCCCTATGCCTTGGCCATAGGTTCTATAAAGTATGCCATGATGTGTACCAGATCTATTGTATACCCTACACTGATTTTGGCAAGGGAGTACAATAGTGATCTAGGAGTAGATCACTGGACAACGGTCAAAATTATCCTTAGTGGAATAAGGATATGTTTCTCGATTATGGAAGTGACAAAAGGTTCGTCGTAAAGGGTTACGTCGATGCAAGTTTTGACACTAAATCTAGATGACTCTAAGTCTCGGTCTAGATACATATTGAAAGTGGGAGCAATTAGCTAGAGTAGCTCCGTGCAAAGCATTGTAGACATAGAAATTTGCAAAATACTTACGGATCTGAATGTGACAGACCCGTTGACTAAAATTATCTCACAATCAAAACATGATCACACCTTAGTACTCTTTGGGTGTTAATCACATAGCGATGTGAACTAGATTATTGACTCTAGTAAACCCTTTGAGTGTTGGTCACATAGAGATGTGAACTATGGGTGTTAATCACATGGTGATGTGAATTATTGATGTTAAATCACATGGCGATGTGAACTAGATTATTGACTCTAGTGCAAGTGGGAGACTGAAGGAAATATGCCCTAGAGGCAATAATAAAGTAGTATATATTTCCTTATATCATGATAAATGTTTATTATTCATGCTAGAATTGTATTAACCGGAAACATAATACATGTGTGAATACATAGACAAACAGAGTGTCACTAGTATGCCTCTACTTGACTAGCTCGTTAATCAAAGATGGTTATGTTTCCTAGCCATAGACATGAGTTGTCATTTGATTAACGAGATCACCTCATTAGGAGAATGACGTGATTGACTTGACCCATTCCGTTAGCTTAGCACCCGATCGTTTAGTATGTTGCTATTGCTTTCTTCATGACTTATACATGTTCCTCTGACTATGAGATTATGCAACTCCCGTTTACCGGAGGAACACTTTGTGTGCTACCAAACGTCACAACGTAAATGGGTGATTATAAAGGTGCTCTACAGGTGTCTCCAAAGGTACTTGTTGGGTTGGCGTATTTCGAGATTAGGATTTGTCACTCCGATTGTCGGAGAGGTATCTCTGGGCCCACTCGGTAATGCACATCACTATAAGCCTTGCAAGCATTGTGACTAATGAGTTAGTTGCGGGATGATGTATTACGGAACGAGTAAAGAGACTTGCCGGTAACGAGATTGAACTAGGTATCGAGATACCGACGATCGAATCTCGGGCAAGTAACATACCGATGACAAAGGGAACAACGTATGTTGTTATGCGGTCTGACCGATAAAGATCTTCGTAGAATATGTGGGAGCCAATATGGGCATCCAGGTCCCGCTATTGGTTATTGACCGGAGAGGTGTCTCGGTCATGTCTACATAGTTCTCGAACCCGTAGGGTCCGCACGCTTAACGTTACGATGACAGTTTTATTGAGTTTTGATGTACCGAAGGAGTTCGGAGTCCCGGGTGAGATTGGGGACATGACGAGGAGTCTCGAAATGGCCGAGACGTAAAGATCGATATATTGGACGACTCTATTCGGACTTCGGAAAGGTTCCGAGTGATTCGGGTATTTTTCGAAGTACCGGAGAGTTACGGGAATTTGTATTGGGCCTTAATGGGCCATACGGGAAAGGAGGGAAAGACCCCAAAGGGTGGCCGCACCCCTCCCCATGGGCTAGTCCGAATTGGACTAGGGAGGGGGGCGCCCCCTTCCTTCTTTCTCCTTCCCCCTTCCCTTCTCCTACTCCCACAAGGAAAGGAGGAGCCCTACTCCCGGTGGGAGTAGGACTCCCCCCCCTTGGGCGCGCCACCTCCCCTTGGTCGGCCCTCTTCCCCTTGCTCCTTTATATACGGGGGCAGGGGGCACCCCATAGACACAACGATTGATCCTTGAGATCTCTTAGCCGTGTGCGGTGCCCCCCTCCACCAAATTACACCTCGATAATATCGTTGCGGAGCTTAGGCGAAGCCCTGCGTCGGTAGAACATCATCATCGTCACCACGCCGTCGTGCTGACGAAACTCTCCCTCAACACTCGGCTGGATCGGAGTTCGAGGGACGTCATCGAGCTGAACGTGTGTAGAACTCGGAGGTGCCGTGCGTTCGGTACTTGATCGGTCGGATCGTGAAGACGTACGACTACATCAACCGCGTTGTGATAACGCTTCCGCTGTCGGTCTACGAGGGTACGTGGACAACACTCTCCCCTCTCGTTGCTATGCATCACCATGATCTTGCGTGTGCGTAGAATTTTTTTTTTGAAATTACTACGTTCCCCAACACTTACTATTTAGTTCATTGAGCAAATCATTCTGAGCTTTAAGTACTTGTTCTACTTGAGTGGTAACCATAGAAGCATGTTTACTAATGAGTTTAAGTTCACCTTTAACTCTAGACATATAATCACTCAAGTGTTCAATCATATAAGCATTGTGTTTCAATTCTCTACCAAAGTAAGCATTGAAGTTTTCTTGCTTAACCATAAACTTATCAAACTCATCTAAGCATCGGCTAGCAAACTTAGTAGGCGGGATTTCAGCTTTATCATATCTATAGAGAGAATTTACCTTTACTACCTGTGTCGGGTTATCAAGACCATGTGTTTCTTCAACAGGCGGTAAATTAAGACCATGTATTTCTTCAATAGGAGGTAAGTTCTTATAATCTTCAGCTTTAATACCCTTTTCTTTCATAGATTTCTTTGCCTCTTGCATATCTTTGGGACTGAGAAATAGAACACCCCTTTTCTTCGGAGTTGGGTTAGGAGTTGGTTCAGGAAGTGTCCAATTGTTTTCATTTGTCAACATATTATTCAATAGAATCTCAGCTTGATCAACTGTTCTTTCCCTGAAAACACAACCAGCACAACTATCCAGGTGGTCTCTGGAAGCATCGGTTAGTCCATTATAAAAGATATCAAGTATTTCATTTTTCTTGAGAGGATGATCAGGCAAAGAATTAAGTAGTTGGAGAAGCCTCCCCCAAGCTTGTGGGAGACTCTCTTCTTCAATTTGCACAAAATTATATATTTCCCTTAAAGCAGCTTGTTTCTTATGAGCAGGGAAATATTTAGCAGAGAAGTAATAAATCATATCCTGGGGACTACGCACACAACCAGGATCAAGAGAATTAAACCATGTCTTAGCATCACCCTTTAATGAGAACGGAAATAATTTAAGAATATAGTAGTAGCGAGTTTTCTCATCATTAGTGAATAGGGTGGCTATATCATTTAATTTAGTAAGATGTGCCACAACAGTTTCAGATTCATAGCCATAGAAAGGATCAGATTCAACCAAAGTAATTATCTCAGGATGGACAGAGAATTCATAATCCTTATCAGTAACAAAGATAGGTGAAGTAGCATAAGCAGGGTCATATTTCATTCTAGCATTCAAAGACTTTTCTTTAAGCTTAGCTAATAATTTCTTAAGATCAGATCTATCGTTGCAAGCAAGAAAATCTCTAGCAGTTTCTTCATCCATAACATAACCCTTAGGCACAACAGGCAATTCATATTTAGGGGGAGAATCTTCATCATCACTTTCATCAATATTATCAGTCTCAATAATTTCATTCTCTCTAGCCCTAGCAAGTTGTTCATCAAGAAATTCACCAAGTGGTACAGTATTATCAAGCATAGAAGTAGTTTCATCATAAGTATCATGCATAGCAGAAGTGGCATCATCAATAACATGCGACATATCAGAATTAATAGCAGAAGCAGGTTTAGGTGTCGCATGTTTACTCAAAACAGAAGGTGAATCAAGTGCAGAGCTAGATGGCAGTTCCTTACCTCCCCTCGTAGTTGAGGGATAAATCTTGGTTTTATCGTCTTTCAAGTTCCTCATAGTGACCAGCAGATATAAATCCCAAGTGACTCAAAGAATAGAGCTATGCTCCCTGGCAACGGCGCCGGAAAATAGTCTTGATAACCCACAAGTATAGAGGATCGCAACAGTTTTCGAGGGTAGAGTATTCAACCCAAATTTATTGATTCGACACAAGGGGAGCCAAAGAATATTCTCAAGTATTAGCAGTTGAGTTGTCAATTCAACCACACCTGGATAACTTAATATCTGCAGCAAAGTATTTAGTAGCAAAGTAGTATGGAAGTAACGGTAACAGTGGCAAAAGTAACAGTGATAGTTTTGTAGTGATTGTAATAGTGGCAACAGCAAAGTAACTAAGCAAAGATCAATATGTGAAAAGCTCGTAGGCATTGGATCGGTGATGGATAATTATGTCGGATGAGGTTCATCATGTAACAGTCATAACATAGGGTGACACAGAACTAGCTCCAATTCATCAATGTAATGTAGGCATGTATTCTGAATATAGTCATACGTGCTTATGGAAAAGAACTTGCATGACATCTTTTGTCCTACCCTCCCGTGGCAGCGGGGTCCTATTGGAAACTAAGGGATATTAAGGCCTCCTTTTAATAGAGTACCGGACCAAAGCATTAACACATAGTGAATACATGAACTCCTCAAACTACGGTCATCACCGGGAGTGGTCCCGATTATTGTCACTTCGGGGTTGCCGGATCATAACACATAGTAGGTGACTATTAACTTGCAAGATAGGATCAATAACTCACATATATTCATGAAAACATAATAGGTTCAGATCTGAAATCATGGCACTCGGGCCCTAGTGACAAGCATTAAGCATAGCAAAGTCATAGCAACATCAATCTCAGAACATAGTGGATACTAGGGATCAAACCCTAACAAAACTAACTCGATTACATGGTAAATCTCATCCAACCCATCACCGTCCAGCAAGCCTACGATGGAATTACTCACGCACGGCGGTGAGCATCATGAAATTGGTGATGGAGGATGGTTGATGATGACGACGGCGACGGATTCCCCTCTCCGGAGCCCCGAACAGACTCCAGATTAGCCCTCCCGAGAGAGTTTAGGGCTTGGCGGCGTCTCCGTATCGTAAAACGCGATGAATCCTTCTCTCTGATTTTTTTTCTCCCCAAACATGAATATATGGAGTTGGAGTTGAGGTCGGTGGAGCTCCAGGGGGCCCACGAGGCAGGGGCGCACCCAGGGGCCAGGCGCGCCTGCCACCCTCGTGGACAGGGTGTGGGCCTCTGGTCTTGATTCTTTTGCTAGTATTTTTTATAAATTCCAAAAATAATCTCCGTGGAGTTTAAGGTCATTCCAAGAACTTTTGTTTCTGCACAAAGATAAGACCATGGCAATTCTGCTGAAAACAGCGTCAGTCCGGGTTAGTTCCATTCAAATCATGCAAGTTAGAGTCCAAAACAAGGGCAAAAGTGTTTGGAAAAGTAGATACGACGGAGACGTATCACTTGCATATCACCGATAGAAAAGGAGCTGAGAATCTCGTAGCTAATAACTTGTCTACGTTAGAAAATATTCTTGATGACCCACAACCTATTAATGATAGTTTTCCTGATGAACAACTAGCTGCAATAAATGTTTCTCATAATACTCCTTGGTATTCTGACTATGCTAATTACATGGTTACTAAATATATACCACTTAGTTTCACTTACCAACAAAAGAAAAAATTCTTCTAATATTTAAGACATTACTTTTGGGATGACCCACATCTTTATAAAGAAGGAGTAGATGGTATTATTAGACGTTGTGTACCTGAGCATGAACAAGGACAGATTCTACGAAAATGTCACTCCGAAGTTTACGAAGGGCATCATGCGGGAGACAGAACTGCTCACAAGGTATTGCAATCTGGTTTTATTGGCCTACTCTCTTCAAAAATGTCCGTAAGTTTGTTTTATTTGTGATGAATGTCAAAGAATTGGTAATATTGGTAAGCGTCAGGAAATGCCTATGAATTATTCTCTTGTTGTTGAACCATTTGATGTCTGGGGTTTCGATTACATGGGACATTTTCCTTCCTCTAATGGGTATACACATATTTTGGTTGCTGTCGATTATGTTACTAAGTGGGTAGAAGCTATTCCACCTAGTAGTGTTGATCACAACACCTCTATTAAAATGCTTAAGGAAGTTATTTTCCCAAGGTTTGGAGTCCCTAGATATTTAATGACTGATGGTGGTTCACATTTTATTCATGGCGCTTTCGTAAAATGCTTGCTAAGTATGATGTTAACCATAGAAATGCATCCCCATATCATCCTCAGTCTAGTGGTCAAGTTGAACTTAGCAATAGAGAAGTAAAATTAATTTTACAAAAAACTTTCAATAGGTCCCGAAAGAATTGGTCTAAGAAATTAGACGATGCACTTTGGGCTTACCGAACAACATATAAAAATCCCATGGGTATGTCTCCTTACAAAATGGTTTATGGAAAAGCTTGTCATTTGCCTCTTGAGTATGATTTCAAACTTGCTAGTGAAAAGAGGTTATTTGATATTAGCTCACTAGATGAATGGAGAACCCAAGCTTATGAAAATGCTAAGTTATTTAAAGAAAAAGTCAGAAGATGGCATGATAAAAGAATCCAAAACCATGAGTTCAAAGTTGGAGAATATGTTCTTTTGTACAACTCTCGTTTCAGATTCTTTGTAGGAAAACTTCTCTCCAAATGGGAAGGACCTTATCTTATCGAGGAGGTTTATCGATCTGGAGCTATCAAAATAAATAAGGCCGAAGGCACTAACCTGAAGGTTGTCAACGGGCAAAGAATAAAACATTATATCTCAGGTACGCCCATTAATGTTGAAAGCAATATTATCCAAACTATGACACTGGAAGAACACATAAAATAAACCTTCTAGAACACTCTAGGATCGTGAAAAAGGAGGAGGTATGTGATACGGTAAGTAAACGGACTCCGAAAAATCCACAAAAATATTTTTTGCCAGTTTTGGAATATATTAAAAATTAGGAAAATAAGAAACAACCAGGAAGGCAACCCTGGTGGGCACAAGACACCAGGGCGCGCCTCGGGTACCTTCCGGACTCCCTTTTTCTCTCGTTTGCTTGTTTCCCAAGATAAAAAAATCTTTATATACCCCCCGAACCTATTGACCATCGTATCGTGGAGAAATCTTCTGTTTTATTTTCTTGCTGTTTTCTGTCAGATCTATCAAGGCCAGCATCATGTTTTCTCCCCCTCCAACAAGGTAGAAGAGAATGCTTGGTTGATGAAGATTGAATTGAAGAGAGAAGAGCCCGAAGAATCTCTCAAGAAGGACAAGAGCAAGGAAGCTGTTGGAGATCAAGCTCCAACAGTAGAACACGCCTTGCCCATGGAGGAAGAAGAAGATATCCTTCAACCATACTATGAATACCTCACTCCCACTGAGATTGAAGCCTTTAGGATCATTGAAATGGTTCGTGTTCAAAACAAATATCTACTCGTGAAAATATTTTATTGCAAGAGCACATCATCACCCTGCGGAGTGTCATCCGATGACTAGAGTATCTTTTGAGCCTGAAAGAGAAGGATAAACCTACTACTTCATCACCACCTTCTTCATCACCAAAGGAGACTTGAGTATTGGGTATGGGCACTCCCCTTGGCTTATGCCAAGCTTGGGGGAGGGACCCGGTATCATATCACCTCCATTATCTTTTGCCTTTACTTATCTTAGTTCGGTCCTTAGTTATCTTTCGATTTAGTTGAATAAAAGTTTAGTTCGATCCTTTCTTTTCAAGTGCTTGCTTAGTGATCTATCCCTGTAATCATGTGCGAGATATATAATAAAGTTTAGTTTTCTTTACTTCCATGTTCAATAAAAAGAATGGAAATAAATGAAAAAGATCATATGCTAATCTTATGGTAAGTAATGACATCACATAAGGAAGAGTATAAGTAGAAAATTTTATTGGTGATTTACAAACATAGCATTGGTCAATGATGCAATTCATGAAAGAATTAATAAGGGAAGAGAAGATTCACATGCAATACACTATCTTGGACATCTTTTATGATTGTGAGCCCCTACCAAAATATTATATGCCAAAATTGTTGACGTTGGACAAAGAAGACAACGTAATGATTTATGTTCGTTCATATTCACATAGAAGTTATATTGTCATAGATCCTTTAACATGTGGTGCTTGCTCCCATCTTTGCTAGCCAAAAATTTCGCACTAGTAGAGATACTACTTGTGCATCCAAAACCCTTAAACCAAATCTTGTTTTGAGAGTCCACTATGCCTACCTATGGATTGAGTAAGATCCTTCAAGAAAGTTGTCATCGGTGCAATAAGGTAATAAAAAATTGCTTATAAATGTGTTAGATCATTTAGTGTAAGAGAAAATTGAGCGTTGTACAAACTTGTGATGACAAAATAATAAAAGCGACAGACTACATAATAAAGGTTGCTATAATAAGGGGCAATATAACGGGAAATACCCAATGGTTCCTGGGTACATATGTACCCTATATGGAGATTTTTATTTAACAATTGAACAAAAGGTCAAAATAGTTAAGACACTATTTTTAGAATAAACTTGACTTACTTGCGCACTAGTATATAAATTTTCACAAAAAAGAAAACTACGTTGACTTCACAGCGAAAAAGACAAAATTTATTTGCTATTATAGGTCACTATTCACGCTATTTTGACTGAAAATTTGTCCTTTTTGAAAAGAAGTCAAAGAGAATTTATTTTTTTTTTGAAACTTTTCTCACTACTACAATGGAAGGTCAAGTTTTTTTCAAAAACATTTTCAAATTTTTTTGACTTTTTGTAGAATTACTAAAAAAAATTCATATAGGTTACTTACGTACCCAGGAACCAAACGTTCCCATCCGCAATATAACGTGACGTTCTTTTGCACTAAGAGATTAAGCATACATCCAAAAAGTGCATGTCAACCTCTGCTTCCCTCGGTGAAGGGCCTATCTTTTACTTTTACTTTTTTTTTGTTTCTTTACTAGTTTTCACAGTTTTTCAATTCTTTTTGCATTTTTTTCTTCGGTTTATTTTTTTGTATTCTTTTTTTCATTATGTTTTAGTTTTTCTTTCTTTCTTTTGGTTTTCATTCTACATTTTTTGCATACGTCAAGATTGATTTTTAATACACGTTTATCATTTTTCAAATATAATTTTAACTTTTTTAATACATTGTCAATATTTTTTCTAGACACTATTTTCAAATGCTTGATTAAAAAATTTCTGAATGCGCGGTTAGAATTTTTTCTATACATTTTAAACATTTTCAAATGTTTGATTAATATTTTTTCAATACATTGTCAATATTTTTTCTATACTTATTTAACTTTTTTTCAAATGTTTGATTAATAATTTTTCAGATGCAATATTAACATTTTTAATACATAGTCAACATTTATTCTATATACGGTTAACATTTTTCAAATACTTGAATAAATTTTTTTAAATACATGTTCAACATTTTTTCAAATGCTTGATTAACATTTTTAAAAGGCAAGATTAACATATTTTTCATACATGGTCAACGTTTTTTCTATACATATTTAATTTTTTTCAAATGCTTGATTGATATATATTTTCAAATGCAATATTAACATTTTTTTTGTACGTGGTCAACATTTTTTCTATATACATTTAACAATTTTCTAATGCTTGATTAAAAAATTTCAATCACTTGTTCAACATTTTTTTCAAATGTTTGATTAAGATTTTTTAAGTACATATCAAATTGTTTCCTACACATTCATTTTTTGTATGCATTTTTCATATACGTGATAAACATTTTTCTCTATACACATATAACATTTTTCAAATTTTTCACGTAGAGTGATTTTTGTAATATATTTATTTAGAATATTCAAAAGTATAAGCAAATGTAAAAAAAGAAAGCAAAAAACATGAAAAAAATATTAAAAAACGAGGTTGTTGTCCCCGCACGCCTTGGCTGGCCCAACTCGTGCCACCCTTCAGCTAGGGTTGCCTCTATCTTGCGTGAAGCGAGGCATAGGGGCGCCAAGCCAAAAGGGCATTGACGGCGAGAAGGAGTTATGCATGGACCGTGGAGCAACATGTGCATGAAACTTAGCTCGATTGGCGGTTGCGTAGAGTGCTACCTTGACGAGTATGAGCAGGAGCATCATCGCTAGTGAGGTGTGGAGGTAGAGGTGCCGCCTAATGACGATGCATTCACGCAACAACGCCTTGTTGCGGTAGGCATGGTCGCGCGAGAGCCGGTGGGGTAGCAGATGCTTGTTGTCGGTGATGAAGACAATTGGGAAGAGCAACACGACATGCTTGGCTTTGGCCATGACGACTCACACTCATTCAAGAAGGCAGTCAGGAGAAGCTCAAACTACATACTCCCTCCATTCCTTTATATAAGGCCACTATCAAAAATACATTTTGCATCTATGCAAGGTCACTATCAAAAATACATTTTGCATTTATGCAAGGCCACTAACAGTAATCGAGGCAAAAATTAATGATGTTTCCTCATACTAGCAACTTGTTTAATACTTGCATGCATGTAGTCATAATGATACTATGATACTTCCTTCTCATTCCTTCCTTGCATGCATGCGGGTGTATTAATAAAAGAAAAGTTGGCTTGCAGACCAGTTATTAAATTTTACCTTGGTACCTGTAATTTTAGTTTGTGACCTTGTATAAGGAAATGGAGGGAGTAATTCATAGAAGCTGAAGGCCCTGTTTGGATTCGGTGTAAATTTATACACTTGGATTTAATCCACAGGTGTATATTACTGGCCGCGGCGTTATTTCCATCTAGAATGAAAATGATGGCTGGAGGTTTGTATTGTTTGCGGCCTCGCGGGGGTATTTAGGAGCAAATCGACAATCCAAGCGGGCCCGAAAGCTCAAAAGTGCTAGTACCACTTCTGAGAGAAGCCCAAAGCTCAAAGGTGCTACCAGTCCTGGGGTCGTGACCTCCTGAGCAGTATACCTGGCCAGAGGAGACCCGTCTACCGCGGGTGGGGCAAGTCATGAACATGTGATGGACGGATATATAGAGCGCTTTAGGCCCAGTTCTTTTGCCAGAATCTGGGGATTCTCCCAGAATCCGACCCCTACTCAGCTTCTCGCAGAATCTTTGAGTCCCATTTGTTTTATAATTCTATCTAGTTAGGGTCTAATTAGATAGGATTGTAAAATAAATAGGGCTCAAAGATTCTGGGAGAAGCTGGGTAGGGGTCGGATTCTGGGAGAATCTTCAGATTCTGGCAAAAGAACCAGGCCTTAGTCAAGCCTGATTACTAGATCTAGCTTAATTAGTCGATGTTTATGGTGCATTGGTGCTACGTCACGCCTCGGTTCTGCTCATGGTGCCCTTAGGGGACTTTGCTTCCAGTTTTTGCTAGAGGCAAGGGTCTTGTTTCTTCATCCGCACCACCATGAGCTGTTATTTGTTTGCGTTTCGGGTTGATGCGTCCTTGTTCAATGTTAAACATTCATTCATTCTATCTACTCTCTTCGATTCATAATAAGTGTCACCGTTTTGAATTAAGAGGGGGTATATGTGGACCACACCCCTGTGCAAGCACACGTGTTGCACATCCCGGGGTCCGCCGTGGATGGTACGAGCTCGTCTGATGCTCCAGACACCTCTACCTCATCAGGTGCGACGCAACTTCCTTGACCGAATCCATGATTTCATTTGCAGAACTCCTCGGTGCGAAAGAATGGAAGTAAGGCCTGGATGCTCAAGCGCAGCTTCCAAGTTCAGACTAGCTAGGACAGGATGTTGATGAGCTCGGTTGCAATTGCCTAGTTGTCTCTGCCACTTCTTTCCTACTGTACTTACCTCCTGATCACCACCGCGCCGAAGGTGCACAATACATGAAAAATTCACTGTTTCTTTCTGGAACACTAGACTTTAGATATATACACTGCCATTTTTATTGCATATCATCTCCGCAGTACATGTTAGACAACCATGTGTGTGTTCATCTGAAACTGATGGGAGTTACGCCTGTACAAACAAAGGATATGCCGCAGGTCACATGAATCGTGTTTCCTTCATGTGCTTCCTCTTGTGGTTATACACATGACTGCTATTTTCTGATGTTCATGGTCTGAATATCTGATATGTGCAGTTTTAGCCATTTGCAATGTAAGAAGGGTAGTGCGAAAGTAGGAATTACAATTACCGACCCTGCTTTCTTATTATCTGGTCGCTCTACAGAACTATGTATTATATGTTTTTTCGGCAATGGTTTTAACAGGTGCTTTAGTCAATGAAGACGACACAAGTATGTTTTAACAGGTGCTTTAGTCAATGAAGACGACACAAGTATACAACATGCTTGAGTAACAGATGGGGTCGAATCCAGGACCACACCTCGGAGCATCTATGGACAATCTATTGAGGCATCTAAAATGTCGACAAAACACTCTTAATCAGAGAATATCTGGTTGAACCACATAAACTCGGTGCGCAATTCCAAAAAGGAAGTGCACCATATGCCCTTGTTTTCATGACATAAATCAAGCTGAATCCACAACAGGGACCTTTTAGATGCAATGCAGGCCGCCATCCTGAAAATGCGACCAAGACACAATCGTTGAACTGATGCATCACTCAGAGAACTTTTAGCAGTCTCTAAGGAGGAGGAGGAGGAGATGAGATGGGCAAGAATTGCCTTGACCTTCTATAACACAATGAACCTGGACAGTGTTAGAATCCACCACCATATAACTCATTCTGATCCACCATCACCGCCATTGGCATACCCACTGTAGTGGCAGAACCATCATAATGAACTGCTTCCTTGGATAAAGGTAAATTTCATTATGCTCGCTCAATGTAATCCCGAACCATCGTCACATCATACCAGCCAAGCATAAGACCAATAAACACCAGATTTATCTGCTTGCAATTGGAGCAAAATAGAACAGTAGCCCAAAACCTGCAGCCAGAAGAAACTGGAGCCGAAATCAATCATTTCCCCATAATATTAATATGGTGCACAATTGACAACTAGATTCTTTGTCTTGCTGATATACATGGGGAAGAATGAAAAATGATGGCACACAATTACAAAAGTCACATAATCATAAGAATATGGATACTGGGATACTAATGATCTACAGTAAATGATGATGCCAAAGAAATGATACCTTAAGATTGTGCTCGGAATAGATCAGTACAGACCAGACATTTGAAACAAATCTCGGGCCATTTTTAATTGGTAAATTCTGAGAACTCAATGCATCACAGAGAAGCATCACTCTTGCTTTGTGAAGTAACACTGAAGCTTAACCTCCAATAATCTCAGACAGTTCGGGCATTCTTGGCAAAATGGACAAGTGGAATCATGATATGACCATTGAAACTGTGATTCAAGCATAATCATCTTCTATTAATTTCATCCATGGGCCAACTTCATTAACAAGCCCCTGAGAATGTAAATAACAGACCAACTTCCTGACAGGTTGAAGGCTAGCAGAAGTGGAAAGAGAAGCCATGAGTTCATTCATTATATTCTGGAAAGCAGAGCTGCAGTAACGCCTAAGCCACTTTATGTGCTCAGAAGCCATTTCTATTTCCTCAACATCTGTTAGGCACTTCAACAGAATGACATGTGAATTCAAGCTCTCAATATTGGATGGAAGACTTGACATAACACCCAATGCTGCTTTGAAGCCACCTGAAAATTCCAAGGGCGACATTTACAAGGAGATAACAGAATAACTAAAACAGCAAGTGTACTAATAACGAGGACATGAATACCTTGTTTACAGAGTGCAATGATAAACACAGTTAACACTGAACTAGCTAGTTTAGGATCCTGCGCTACAGATTTGTTGAAGATTTCCTCAGCCTGTTCATATTTGTTTTCTTGGCACAACATAGTAATGACTGATGTGTATGTTGTACTATCTGGTGCTACTCCTTTCTGGATCATGTGATCAAACAGCTGTTGGACTTGTTCACTTTCACCAATTTCTGCAAATTTTGTTATAAGTATATTATAGGTCTGCAGATTTGGACTACACCCACTGGTGAACATCTCATCCCACAGCTTCTTAGCAGGCCTAAGGAGATCATTTCTACATAGTGCTACCATGAGAGAATTATATGATGAAATGCCAGGATCTAGCTTCTTCCTTTTTATCTCCTTTATCACATCATATGCCTCTCTGACCTTCCCTGCCTTGCCCAAGAATGACACCACCAAATGATACTCCCTCTCACTCGTGCAATAGCCCTTATCCAAAAGCACTCTAAACATTTCCCACATCTCATCGCCCTTGTCATTCTTGCAAAGGCTCTCGCAAAGTTGCACGAGCATCTGTGTACTTGGCAATCTCTCCTTCCCTATCATGAACTTGCAGAACATAATTGCAGCATCAGCATCAACCTCAGACACCGAACAAACCAAGAGATTCAACACATCATCATCAATCGGGAAATCGCCTAATACAATCGCCTCGGCCATCTCCTTCGCGTCAGAAATCTGCCTGCCAGACACCAGCGCAAGCAAAACCTCTCTGTAGTCCTCCTTCCTTGGTGCAACACCGAGCTTCCTCTTCTGCTTCAAGATCCTACCTTCCTCCTCCGCCCTTTCAGCTAACCTGAACCCCTCGGACACAATCCTGTATGCTACAAAATCCGGCTTCCATCCACGCAACCTCATATCCTCCAGAGCCCGCCAAGCATCCTCTATCCTCCGCTCCCGACACAGACCGTCGACAACCATCGCCGCAACAACAGACTTGTTGATCAAGCCCTCCCGATGGTGCACCGCGTCCACCAGCCGCAGGACCTCGTCCAGCCCGTCCCTCCTGCCCACACTCTTCGCAAACACCCCGAAGCCGACGGTGTCCAGCTCGGCGGCGCGGGCCAGCATTCTGCCGAACACCTTGCGCGCGGCGTCGAGTGACCCGGACGACGCGAGCGCAGCGAGCAGGAAGTTGGCGAGCGGAGCGGGCGGCGCGGCGGAGTCCGGGAGGAGGCTGAAGTGCGCGAGCGCGTCGGGGAGGCGGCCGTGGCGGAGGAGCGCGGAGGCCGCGAGCGCGCGGGTGGCCGGGAGGAGCGGCAGCCGCGCGGCGCGGGCGCGGGCGAGCGCGGCGAGGAGGGACGGGAGCGTGGCCGGGTGGCCCGCGCGGGAGGGCGCCGCGAGCGACGCCAGGTGCGCGTGGAAGGCCTCCGGGGTCGAGGCTGGGGCGGAGGGCGGCGGGTAGGCCCGGCCGGAGACGGCGCGCGCGGCGGCGAGGCGGTGGAGGAGGAGCTGGCGCGGGGCGGGCCACGGCGGGGCCATGCTGGCAGCGACGGCCGGATGGCGCGAGCCACATTAATCGATTGAAGGCGTAAACTAAATTACACTTTCATTACGCAAACACGTAACTTTGGGAATACGTAACCGGTGTCTCGGCGCTCGCCAGTCACTCGCTCCGCCCCGCGGCCGCAGCAAGATCTTCTTCCTCCTCCCCCTCTGGTCCGCTAAATCCTCCAAAACCTCTCCATCCCTTTCCCGCGAGGCCCAAAAATTTCAAAAATCCTCTCCCCTCGCCGCAAACCCTAGCGCTCGCCCCTCCCCGCGCCGCCGCCGCGGAGCCGGAGTCTCCCGCCCGCACCCGCCGCCGGCCATGGAGGCGGTGGTCGTCGACGCGGGGTCGAAGCTGCTGAAGGCCGGCATCGCCCTGCCCGACCAGGCCCCGGGGCTGGTGAGTACCCAGATCTCCTTTGCCCGCCCGTGTATTCGCTCGAGATTTCGCGGGATGTTATGCGTGACTCCCCTATTTTTGATTTGTGTGTGGTCAGGTGATGCCCTCGAAGATGAAGACGGAGGTGGAGGAGAGCGAGGTGGCCGACGGCGCGGCGGCGGTGGTGGAGGAGGTGGTGCAGCCGGTGGTGCGCGGCTTCGTCAAGGACTGGGACGCCATGGAGGACCTGCTCACCTACGTCCTCTACAGGAACATCGGCTGGGAGATGGGGGACGAGGGCCAGATCCTCTTCACCCAGCCGCTCTTCACGCCCAAGGTCAGTGCGACTGCCCTCTCAAGCTCGTTTAAATGTGGTGGTGCCTATTACACATGTTGGAATTTAATAATATTGAATCACAGAAAAGTTCTGGGTTCGATTTTACTAGGTTTCAGGTTAATTGTGTCTGAGTTAGCTTTAAAAAATATGTCTGAGTTATGTGGTCTTGGGTGTTGTTGACACACCAACTTAATCCGCATGTTGGCTTATGTGATTCCGCATCGCCACCAGCCTAAATGACATTAGCCATTCCTTTTGTGGATGAGCTCAGTTCCTCTGGATTATAGTTCCATGTGATATACTCCTTCCGTTCGGAAATAGGTGTTTTAGTTCAAATTTGAACTAAAACAGTGTCAGCGTCACTTATTTCCGAACCGAGGTAATACATTCCAAAGGAAGTAGTCCACATTTAACCACTGAGCTCTTGCGGAAGTCTATATCTTCAGACAAGGGACGATGATTGCAAACTTGAGACTGTCTGACAAAAAACAAAGCGAAAATACATTACAAACAGAGCACCTTGCTCTAACCATGAAGTCCATTTTTCAACCATGAGGGCCAGATCCTCTTCACCCAGCCGCTCTTCACGCCCAAGGTGTGTCATTGCTATTGCCCTCTTAAGCTCTTTTAAATGAGGTGGTGCCTATTAGACATGTTGGAATTTAATAATATTGAATCATGGAATAGTTCAGGGTTCGAGTTTACTAGGTTTCAGGTTAATTGTGTCTGAGTTAGCTTAAAAAAATATGTCTGAGATATGTGGTCTTGGGTGTTGACACACCAACTTAATCCGCATGTTGGCTTATGTGATTCCGCATTTCTACCAGCCTAAAATGACATTAGCTATTCCTTCTGTGGATGGACTCACTTCCTCTGGATTATAGGTCCATGTGATATACATTCCAAAGAAAACAGTCCACATTTAACCACTGAGCTCTTGGAAAGTCCACTTCTTCAATAAAATCATCTGCTACATCCTCAAGTGGTTTCACATGTGTTTTGTGACCACGTGGATGCCCCATCATCAAACAGTTTAGTTCATGTTGACTTGATGGAAAGGTCATCCTATGCCATAATTCTCCTTATGCTATATCTCTACTGATTTATTTGATTACGTGTCAAGTTCTTTTGTTATTTGGTAGTGCGTTTGTGTAGTGGTTTACACACATTACACAATTGGGCATGGTTAGTTTTCTCTTATCTGAGTGGAGATGATGGACTCCCAAAAAGTTTACTGTGAGCCACATATCCATTTTGTGCTTTTTAGTTCAAAATCTTTGTGCTATTTTGGTTAACTTTCGGATCTTACTACATAATTCTAGCTTTGGGTTTTGATCTGCATTTTATATTCTTCTGTATGTTATGTTTGTGGCTAACCTTGCCATAAAAAGTTTGTCAAAATGGCCACTGCAAGTTCAGTAAAGTTACCCATGGAACTGAGTCTTTAATAAGTGGGCCAAGAAACTAAGAAAAGGGTAGTAAGTCACATTCTGATTTGCGGCAATGAAGCAAACTCATACCTAAACAACTGTTTCGTGACTAGAGTTAGGCATGGCATGGTTAGGTATCAAACAGGACACCCCCCTGGGCTAGAGTTTGTAACAGGTTATCTGCATTGGAAATTACCAACATATGGTGCCCATTAGTCTTCCTGGTACAGTGCTTTCCATATATTGATATCATTGGAATTGAATGAAGTTCTAACAGTGGCAGATATTGCATGATGTAGCACTCAAACTGTAGTCTGAAGGCTAGCACGCACCATTCCCCGCTATGAGATAAGGCCAAAAGAAGAAAAGACTCAGGCCATAATAATACCTACCCCTTTTTCCTCGATCGTTAAGGTCGTGGATTTGTTTCGATTTTGGTCTTACGGTCTTCATGCATTTTTAAGGGCCAGCTTTTGGTTGTTGTGCTGTGCTATATAATCCACTTATTTGTGCAAGTCCTTACCAGTTCTACTTCTGCTATGAAAAGGGAATGCTCTCAAATGGTTAGTTTAGTAAAAAGTAGAAAACGTATATGCTTTTTCAAAAGCATTTGCAATGCCACTTAAATAAGTTTTCATTATTCTGAATCTATAATACAATCTCTCTCTTGCTTGTTTGCTAAGCCTTTTCCATTTGACATTATCCATATTTTAGTGCAGCTAATGCGTTTTACCAATCGTGTTGGTCTTGCATTTGGTTCTGATTCTCCAATTCTGTCATGTTCTCTGCAGGCTCTCCGGGAGCAATTAGTGCAACTTATGTTCGAAAAATTCAACGTATCAGGATTTTATGATTCTGAACAGGCTGTATTGTCCCTTTATGCTGTTGGTCGCATTTCGGGTTGTACGGTTGACATTGGACATGGGAAAATAGGTAATATCACCAAATCCAGCTGTATCTTGAACTTGAATTGCGACACTGTTGATTCCATATGTGGGCCTTTGTGTTATGTCTGTATGATATGGTATTTGTTCTGAAGCTATTGACTTTATGCTTCCTTGGTTTGGCGATTTTATGTTTAATACTTCTTTCAGTATCTTTTATTTACTCACTCTAGAATAACCTTGGTGAAAACTAGCACATATCGAAGGCTTGCAGGGAAAATATGCATTCCCTTTTGAGCTCAAACTTTGTGCAACACAATTTTCACCCAGTGATTGATGATCTTTAAGCACATTGCAAGAACATCATACAGGGATGACAGAAATTCTTCTAAATGGTATTGCAATGATGCTTATGTTAACCCTCTCCAGTCAGTAATATAGTATACACACCATCATTTGTATTTCAAATGTTTCTGTCTTCTCTTGTCTTCTGGTATGTGTAATTTGTACATACTGTGTCACATTTCCTTCATCCGAAGATCATTTCTCTCTGCAGCTTTATTTTTTTTAAGTAATCCTTGTTTACTCGAATGGTTTATTCATCTTCTTCTGTACTTTTAACCCAAATAGGGTTCCTCCCTCTTGGTCACAAGGTGTGGAGGAAATGCAACATTTTTTGTGTGTGCTTTGTCATCAGTAATATATTTTTTGTATTAACTCTATAATCCAGTATATCTGTACAGTTAACACAAGAAATCAGTAGATATTGTTCATGGGCTTGTGAAGGAATACTAGGAGTCTGAATCCGCAAACAAATTCTATTATAGTTTATTTGTTCAGTAGTTCAGATGTAAGTCGTAATTGTGCTTCGCAACTGCTTTATATTTGTATTAGTTCACAATTTGCATTGTGGTGGCTTTTCTTCCCCAGGAGTTTTTTTATTACTATTTTTGGATATGTTAATAAGTTGGGGTACTTGGCTACCCCTTTGTCAAAATCAGAACATAAATATTTGAGTTGGGCTAGTATAGATTCTTTCAGTTAACTAGATTCTGCAGCACGATACTGTAAAACCAAGCGTAACTAGATTCTGCAGCACGATGCAGCAATACCAAGCGAGCCACTGTACAGATATATTAAGACCAGTCCTCAAAGATAAATAATGTTGTTTAGCATTGGTTGTCCACTGTGTGCTTACTAAATTACATGGGATAAATTTTGATAAGTGCCCTTCTTTTGTATTGGCTGTCCAGATATTGCTCCGGTTTGTGAAGGTGCTGTTCAGCACGTAGCATCGAAGAGATTTGAGATTGGAGGAACTGACTTGACAAACCTATTTGCACAAGAACTAAAGAAGTCCAACCCATCAGTAAACATTGATATTTCTGACGTTGAGAGGCTGAAAGAGCAGTATGCATGCTGCACAGAAGATCAGTCAGCCTTTGAAGCTATAGCAAGTACATGCCAGCCAGAAACTCACACTCTTCCAGATGGACAGGTTCGTTATTAATTATGTTGCACTGCTTTGGTGTAAATGCTGTGCCAAACATCCACCTGTTCATTTACATGTATAGAGAGCACTTAGTGTGCAATTTTTCTCATTATAAAATGCATGATAATTATGTGAATTATCATCCTTAGGTTGATCAGATGCTTTGATGTTTATTTATCACCCTGAATGTATGGAATAGCTGTTCACAAAACACTTTTTCCTCCAGGTTATAACAATTGAAAAAGAGCGCTATATCGTTGGCGAAGCTTTGTTTCAACCAAGCATCTTGGGCTTAGAAGATTATGGTATTGTCCACCAGCTAATTACTAGTGTTTCAAACGTCGCATCGGAGTACCAAAAGCAACTGCTTGAGAACACTATGTTATGTGGTGGCACTGTATCTATGACTGGTTAGTTATTGCTCTCTTCTGCAAGATGCCTTTTCCTTGGTTAGAACTCTTGGTTTTGTCAATCTTATATTCTACATGGAAAATGCATGCCAACTACTCCCTCCGTTCCTAAATATAAGTCTTTTTAGAGAATTCAATAAGGACTGCATACGGATGTATATAGACATATTTTAGAGTGTAGATTCACTCATTTTGCTCCGTATGTAGTCCGTATTGAAATCTCTACAAAGACTTACATTTAGGAACGGAGGGACTATTAATACTAGTAGCCTGCTAGGCTTTACTGTTTATGGATGATAATGTATGCTTCCCTGCGGCACACGGCATCATTAAAAAAAAGAGTAAAAGACTACATTCTGCATGACACAGTTATGAAAAGTGGATGCTGTATGAATTGATTGTCTGAATGCTAGTGGCGTATGACCTATGCAGCAACGGTCTAGTTTGTTTCTATGCATGTCCCAGAACTGAGGAAACGGGGCCAGTTTGGAAGTTCTCTCATTTGAGTACCCGTGGTGTTGGGACCTGGGGATTTCATTTCGTTGGAAAGAAATCAGAATCTTATGTAGGACTCAGGAATATCTTGGACTCCTGTTAGTACCCCTGTGGACACCCAGAGAACACAATACTGAATGTGCGGCAGAGCATTTAGGAAAAGCTGTTTGCTTGTAATGCTGGTTATAGCCAGTGTTTTAAGGTGTCCTGCCTTGGATGCTTAGGCGGCAAGGCGCCTAGTCAGTGCCTTAGAATTTTGCCCGCGTTAGGTGCTTAGTCGTCCCTTAGGCATCAAGGCGGTGGGTGCTCACCTTAGGATGGCTTATCGACATCTATAAGCAGATATTGTATTTCGGGCAGTTCAGACAATCATTACATGCAGGCTGCTTCAAGCACTTGCAATTTATTTCCATTGCTTCCTTGCTTATGCTCATATTGATTTTCCCATTTTGCACATCCTAACCCATCTTTCAAGCACTTGTAATTACCTGATAACTGACCGCTTTTTTGCTCACTTTTCTCAAAGGTTTCGAAGACAGGTTTCAGAGGGAAGCAAATCTGTCTGCTTCAGCAATCCGCCCAACTCTTGTGAAGGTACCCCCCTCCTCTCCTCTCCCTAAACTGTGGCGCACTTGCTAACCCGACCTGCATTCCTCCGTCCAGGCCCCGGAGTACATGCCGGAGGACCTGGCGCGGCACTCGGCGTGGCTGGGCGGCGCGATCCTGGCCAAGGTGGTCTTCCCCCAGAACCAGCACGTCACCAAGGGCGATTACGACGAGACGGGCCCGTCCATCGTCCACAAGAAGTGCTTCTGACCGACTGAGAACCAGCCCTTTACTCGAGTCACAGGATGGATGCTCGTGCGTCACACCGTACGCGTACGTGTTGGCAACTGATAAATGATGTGTGTAGGGGCCAGCGGCACTGGTACTGGACTGGTGTGGTGCCCTTCCTCCTCTGATGCTGGGCGCCTCTGAGAGCCATTCATGGCCTCTGGCTCTGCCTCTGGTTTGGATGTGTCATTGTTGCTAGCTTGGCTAGCTAGATGATAACTAGCTAGCTATTCAGATTGCCGTAGGATCGGATCTAAGATTGCCGTCTGTCTTTTTATTAGGAGTGCTAGCCCATTGTACCTGTGCCGTACCATTGGAAATTTGTTCGCGGGAGGTGCATCGCGTTGTTCTCTCTCTCTCTCTCTCACGCCGCGTTGTGCTGTTTTAGCCCGTTCGACGAAGCCTACGAAAATGTCACCAACGTTGTTCTCTGCGCAAGCTGTGGACGCCGGCGGCAAGAAGAGCAGGGCATCTCTGGCGGTTCATGGCCTCGACGCACGTACGGTCCAGCCTCCACTCTGTCCCTGCGTCGTGCAGAAGTTGGTGGAAATTGATGTCGACGACCGATCCACAATACACTGATGCACATCCGGTCTTTGCGTCGTTGTACGACTTCTGGTAGGAATTGATGGTCTACATACCGTCCGCCGGCCCCCGGACATCCCCTGCCATCGCCAATCTCTAGTTAATGGTTCCTACAGTGCCCTGCTCGGGCAGGCCCTTCCTGCGACATCCATCCAACGGGAAGCCGCCAAGCTTCCTCCACAGTGCGTGCCGTCACCGGCCCGCTTCGTGTCAGCGCGCGATTCACTCGATTCATTCACTCGCTCATTCATTCAGTCGATTCCCGGTTCATTTCATCAAGGAAAAAAAAGGAGAGGAGTCACTCATCAGTTTTACCGCCACGGCCACGAGCCAGCACAGCACCGCACCATGGATCGCTTCATTCAATCAGCCGGAGCCCCACCTGTCCGACCATAGAAAGGAAAAAGCTAACACTGTGCTGACCTCCATAATGAGCAGCTAGCTCCTGATGCCGTGCCGTCCGCCCGTCCGACGATGAAGCTCCGACAGCGACATGACACGCCGCCATGTCTGTCCAGCAGGATCTTGGTCGAGAGGGTCGCATTGCATGCACCAACAGTGGGGTGCCCGATCTGGCGCCCAACAAAAGCTGCCCGCGGTCGTCTAAACCGAATAATTGGCTTTCAGGCTGTATAATGCGCTTGCGGATTATGGCCCCTGTGGTGTGTGTGGCCAATGGAAGTTGTCCATCTTGTCTCTGGTGGTGGTGGTGGGAGCCGTATGTTTATTAGTAGAGGGCTCTGGCTAAGCATGCCCGTCATGTGGGTTTCGCCCTGTCAAACAGACCCGTCTTAGTCACTGTCGGGCTAAGTAACAGGACGGCCCTGCCGCCAGCATACATTACGCCATGGATCTTTGCTAAGAAACGCTTGATACGACGAACACACAGCTACACAGCACCACAATGGCACGATTAGCCTCTACTCCCTCCCTCCATCCGAAAATAAATGTCGCTGTTACTCTAGATGAAACTTGAGTGGGCCCGTGGTCCGTGGAGTTTAAAGATTATTTTTCGAAACAAAGGCAAATGATTTACTTCATCTCATTAATAAAGAAGAAGGACAATGAGAGCATCTACAACAGGGCGCCCCAAACCGGCCTCAAACGCCTGGGCGGCCCGCCCGGTCACTGACCGGTCACGATTTTTCGACCCAGACGGCCCCCTCAAACGCCTGGCTGACTAGCACCCCTTATATCCAGCCTAAATATGGGGCGGATATGGGGGCGCCCGGGCGCGCCGGCCACGTCGGACTGATGACGGGGTCCCACGCGGAAACACCCGAAAACCCGGCGGTCCGAAGCTCGTCTCCTCCGTCGGACCGGTGTCAGCGCGCTCCGACGGGCCGCGTAGTGCCTTGCCCGACTATTTAAGTCGACCAGTGGCACCGAAACCCTACCATCCACATTTTCCTCCACCTGTCCGCCGCCGCCACTTTCCACTCCCCCTGTCTGCCTAGTAGCCATGCCCCCACGGCGCCAGGTGAGGAGCGAGCCATTTCAAGTTATTTACCCAAAACCACCACACTTGGGGCTAGGGTAACAACTTAGTACCACTTTTCGGCCAGGGCACACAAAACCACCAACTCTGTGCCTAATGACTAATGAAGGGCACTGATTGTCTGATAAGCACGCGAAAACAGCAAAACTGACAAGCTGGGTCCACCTGTCAGGCTGACGTGGCTTGCTTGTGTGGACAATATGCTGAGTTGGGCAAGGGTCCCACCTGTAAATGACTCAAGTGTTTATCTCTTTTCCATTTTTTTTCTTTTTCGCATAGGGATTTTCTTCCTAGGCGTTTCAACAAACAGGTAATGGGCATTTCTTCCTGCATGCCGCCGGCACATCTCGCCGCCCTTGCTGGTCATCCGAGACCTAGCCGCCGTGGCCAGCCGCTGGAGTTCCCCTCGCCGCTCCTTTCTTTTCCTTCCTCCTCCTTCTTCCATGACCTCTCTATCAAACGAGAGCCAGCTGCCATGCCGACCGCCATGGATGAACTCCACCTCACCGCGCCACCCCAGCCCTCTACCACGCCTGGATCCGGCAAGTTTCTGTCGGTAGCTCGCACGCACCGTGGTGGAGCACCATGGCTGCGCCCGTGCTTCCGTGCTCGCGACGACCACCAGAGGCCCTGGCCGCGCCTGTGCTCGCGGCGCCTGCGAGGAGGCCTTGGCCGAGCGTGCCGTCGTGGAGCACCATGGCCACGCCCGTGCTCGCACGGGCCGAGGTGTGGCGTGCCTAGGTGTGGCGGCGCCGGCGCCGCCATGCACAGCAGCACAGCAGCTCCAGCACTCGGTCACCGGCGCTCCCGTGTAGGCCGCGGACGCCACTTCCTGCGCCGTACCTGGACGCCAGAGCAGAAGAAGAAAGGCGCGGCAACTGACTAGTTGGGAAGATCCGTGGGGTCCAGCAAAGGGAGGCGAGGATCTGAAGGGGAAGAAGGCAGACGATGGGATTTGGCGACCGGAGCTATGGGGACGCGCCTCGATGGCTCCCTCGCTGGATCGGGCGGCGCCAGAGCCGAGTGCAGGAAGTCATGCTCGCCGTTGATCCTACAATTTGTACAGAGAAAAGGGCAGAGATGGGAGGAGGAAGAAGTGTGTGGGGGCTGACAGTTGGACCCGCATCCACCTCAACAATTTGTACATGTAGACATGCCACATCGGCCTGACAGGTGGGCCCTAAAGGAAATATGCCCTAGAGGCAATAATAATGTTGTTATTTATATTTCCTGATATCATGATAAATGCTTATTATTCATGCTAGAATTGTATTAACCGGAAACTTAGTACATGTGTGAATACATAGACAAACATAGTGTCACTAGTATGCCTCTACTTGACTAGCTCGTTGAATCAAAGATGGTTAAGTTTCCTAGCCATAGACATGAGTTCTCATTTGATTAACGGGATCACATCATTAGAGAATGATGTGATTGACTTGACCCATTCCGTTAGCTTAGCACTTGATCGTTTAGTATGTTGCTATTGCTTTCTTCATGACTTATACATGTTCCTATGACTATGAGATTATGCAACTCCCGAATATCGGAGGAACACTTTGTGTGCTACCAAACGTCACAACGTAACTGGGTGATTATAAAGGTGCTCTACAGGTGTCTCCGATGGTACATGTTGAGTTGGCATAGATCGAGATTAGGATTTGTCACTCCGATTGTCGGAGAGGTATCTCTGGGCCCTTTCGGTAAAGCACATCACTATAAGCCTTGCAAGCAATGCAACTAATGAGTTAGTTGCGGGATGATGTATTACGGAACGAGTAAAGAGACTTGCCGGTAACGAGATTGAACTAGGTATTGAGATACCGACGATCGAATCTCGGGCAAGTAACATACCGATGACAAAGGGAACAACGTATGTTGTTATGCGGTTTGACCGATAAAGATCTTCGTAGAATATGTAGGAGCTGAAGGAAATATGCCCTAGAGGCAATAATAAACTTATTATTTATTTCCTTATTTCATGATAAATGTTTATTATTCATGCTAGAATTGTATTAACTGGAAACTTGATACATGTGTGAATATATAGACAAACTAAGTGTCACTAGTATGCCTCTACTTGACTAGCTCGTTGAATCAAAGATGGTTAAGTTTCCTAGTCATAGACATCAGTTGTCATTTGATTAACGGGATCACATCATTAGAGAATGATGTGATTGACCTGACCCATTCCGTTAGCTTAGCACTTGATCGTTTAGTATGTTGCTATTGCTTTCTTCATGACTTATACATGTTCCTATGACTATGAGATTATGCAACTCCCGTTTACCGGAGGAACACTTTGTGTGCTACCAAACGTCACAACGTAACTGGGTGATTATAAAGGTACTCTACAGGTGTCTCCGAAGGTACTTGTTGAGTTGGCGTATTTCGAGATTAGGATTTGTCACTCCGATTGTCGGAGAGGTATCTCTGGGCCCACTCGGTAATACACATCACTATAAGCCTTGCAAGCATTGTAACCAATGAGTTAGTTGCGGGATGATGTATTACGGAACGAGTAAAGAGACTTGTCGGTAACGAGATTGAACTAGGTATTGAGATACCGACGATCGAATCTCGGGCAAGTAACATACCGATGACAAAGGGAACAACATATGTTGTTATGTGGTTTGACCATTAAAGATCTTCGTAGAATATGTAGGACCCACTATGAGCATCAAGGTTCCGCTATTGGTTATTGACCGGAGACGTGTCTCGGTCATGTCTACATTGTTCTCGAACCCGTAGGGTCCGCACGCTTAAAGTTCGGTGACGATCGGTATTATGAGTTTATGTGTTTTGATGTACCGAAGGTAGTTCGGAGTCCCGGATGAGATTGGGGACATGACGAGGAGTCTGGAAATGGTCGAGACGTAAAGATCGATATATTGGACGACTATATTCGGACATCGGAAAGGTTCCGAGTGATTCGGGTATTTTTCGGAGTACCGGAGAGTTACGGGAATTCGCCGGGGAGTATATGGGCCTTATTGGGCTTTAGGGGAAAGAGAGAGAGGAGGCTGCGCGCCCCCCAATGACTTAGTCCGAATTGGACTAGGGGGAGGGGCGACGCCCCCTCCTTCTTTCTCTTCTCTTTTCCCTTTCCTTCTCTCCTACTCCTACTACTTGGAAGGGCTCCTAGTTCTACTAGGAAAAGGGGAATCCTACTCCCGGTGGGAGTAGGACTCCCCTAGGGCGCGCCATAGAGAGGGCCGGCCCTCCCCCTCCTCCACTCCTTTATATGCGGGGGAGGGGGGCACCCCATAGACACAACAATTGATCATTGATCTCTTAGCCGTGTGCGGTGCCCCCCTCCACCATAATCCACCTCGATAATATCGTAGCGGTGCTTAGGCGAAGCCCTGCGTCGGGAGCATCATCACCACCGTCATCACGCCGTCGTGCTGACGAAACTCTCCGGCGAAGCTCTGCTGGATCGGAGCTCGCAGGACGTCATCGAGGTGAACGTGTGCTGAACTCGGAGGTGCCGTACGTTCGGTACTTGGATCGGTCGGATCGTGAAGACGTACGACTACATCAACCACGTTGTGCTAACGCTTCTGCTTTCGGCCTATGAGGGTACGTGGACACACTCTCCCCTCTCGTTGCTATGCATCACCATGATCCTGTGTGTGCGTAGGAAATTTTTGAAATTACTACGTTCCCCAACAGTGGCATCCGAGCCAGGTTTATGCATAGATGTTATATGCACGAGTAGAACACAAGTGAGTTGTGGGCGGTACAAGTCATATTGCTTACCAGCATGTCATACTTTGGTTCGGCAGTATTGTTGGATGAAGCGGCCCGGACCGACATTACGCGTACGCTTACGCGAGACTGGTTCTACCGACATGCTTTGCACATAGGTGGCTGGCGGGAGTCAGTTTTCCAACTTTAGTTGAACCGAGTGTGGCTACGCCCGGTCCTTGTGAAGGTTAAAATAGCACTAACTTGACGAAATATCATTGTGGTTTTGATGCGTAGGTAAGAACGGTTCTTGCTCAGCCCGTAGCAGCCACATAAAATTTGCAACAACAAATTAGAGGACGTCTAACTTGTTTTTGCAGGGCATGTTGTGATGTGATATGGTCAAGACGTGATGAGATATAAATTGGTGTATGAGATGATCATGTTTTGTTAAAGTTATCCGCAACTGGCAGGAGCCTTATGGTTGTCTCTTTATTGCATAAGATGCAAGTGCCATGTAATTGCTTTACTTTATCGCTATGCGATAGCAATAGTTGCAAAAAGCAATAGCTGGTGAGACGACCATGTGACGACACGTTGATAAAAGATCAAGATGATGGAGATCATGGTGTCATGCCGGTAACAATGGAGATCATGATAGTACTTTGGAGATGGAGATCAAAAGCACAAGATGATGATGGCCATATCATGTCACATATTTTGATTGCATTTGATGTTTATCTTTTATACATCTTATTTTGCTTAGTTCGGCGGTAGCTTTATAAGATGATCCCTTACTAAGTTTTCAAGGTATAAGTGTTCTCCCTGAGTATGCACCGTTGCGACAGTTCTTCGTGCCGAGACACCACGTGATGATCGGGTGTGATAAGCTCTACGTTCACATACAACGGGTGCAAGCCAGTTTTGCACACGCAGAATACTCGGGTTAAACTTGCCGAGCCTAGCATATGCAGATATGGCCTTGGAACACTGAGACCGAAAGGTTGAGCGTGAATCATATAGTAGATATGATCAACATAGTGATGTTCTGCATTCAAAACTACACCATCTCACGTGATGATCGGACATGGTTTAGTTGATTTGGATCACGCGATCATTTAGATGACTAGAGGGGTGTCTATCTAAGTGGGAGTTCTTAAGTAATATGATTAAATTGAACTTTAATTTATCATGAACTTAGTCCTGATAGTATTTGCATAACTATGTTGTAGATCAATAGCTCGCGATGTTGCTCCCTGTTTATTTTGATATGTTCCTAGAGAAAAAACTATGTTGAAAGATGTTAGTAGCAATGATGCGGACTTGGTCCGTGATCTGAGGATTATCCTCATTGCTTCACAGAAGAATTAAGTCCTTAATGCATCGCTAGGTGACGGACCTATTGCAGGAGCATATGCAGATGTTATGAACGTTTGGCAAAGCTCGGTATGATGACTACTTGATAGTTTAGTGCACCATACTTTACGGCTTAGACCCGGGACTTCAAAAATGTTTTGAACGCCACGGAACATATGAGATGTTCCAAGAGTTGAAATTAGTATTTCAGACTCATGCCCATGTCGTAAGGTATGAGACCTTTGACAAACACTTTGCCTACAAGATGGAGGAGAATTGCTCAGCTAGTGAGCATGTGCTCAGAATGTCTGAGTACTACAATCACTTGAATCAAGTGGGAGTTAATCTTCCAGATAAGATAGTGATTGACAGAAGTTCTCTAGTCACTATCACCAAGTTACTCGAACTTCATGATGAACTATAATATGCATGGGATAACAGAAATGATTCCCAAGCTCTTCGTGATGCTGAAATCGACGAAGGTAAATCAAGAAAAAGCATCAAGTGTTGATGGTTGACAAGACCACTAGTTTCAAGAAAAGGGCAAAGGAAAGAAGGGGAACTTCAAGATGAATGGCAAGCAAGTTGCTACTCAAGTGAAGAAGCCCAAGTCTGGACCTAAGCCTGAGACTAAGTGCTTCTACTGCAAAGGGACTGGTCACTGGAAGCGGAACTGCCCCAAGTATTTAGCGGATAAGAAGGATGGCAAAGTGAACAAAGGTATATTTGATATACAGATTATTGATGTGTATTTTACTAGTGTTCGTAGCAACCCCTCGGTATTTGATACTGGTTCAGTTGCTAAGAGTAGTAACTCGAAACGGGAGTTGCAGAATGAACAGAAACTAGTTAAGGGCAAGGTGACGATGTGTGTTGGAAGTAGTTCCAAGATTGATATGATCATCATCGCACACTCCCTATACTTTCGGGATTAGTGTTGAACCTAAATAAGTGTTATTTGGTGTTTGCGTTGAGCATGAATATGATTTGATCATGTTTATTGCAATACGGTTATTCATTTAAGTTGGAGAATAATTGTTGTTCTGTTTACATGAATAAAACCTTCTATGGTCATACACCCAATGAAAATGGTTTGTTGGATCTTGATAGTAGTGATACACATATTCATAATGTTGAAGCCAAAAGATGCAAAGTTGATAATGATAGTGCAACTTATTTGTGGCACTGTCGTTTGGGTCATATTGGTGTAAAGCGCATGAAGAAACTCCATGCTGATTGGCTTTTGGAATCACTTGATTATGAATCAGTTGATGCTTGCGAACCATGCCTCATGGGTAAGATGACTAAGACTCCGTTCTCCGGAACAATGGAGCGAGCAACAGACTTGTTGGAAATAATACATACTGATGTATGCAGTCCGATGAGTGTTGAGGCTCGCGGCAGGTATCATTATTTTCTGACCTTCACAGATGATTTGAGCAGATATGGGTATATCTACTTGATGAAACATAAGTCTGAAACATTTAAAAAGTTCATATAATTTCAGAGTGAAGTGGAAAATCATCGTAACAAGAAAATAAAGTTTCTACGATCTGATCGTGGAGGAGAATATTTGAGTTACGAGTTTGGTCTTCATTTGAAACAATGCAGAATAGTTTCGCAACTCATGCCACCTGGAACACCACAGCGTAATGGTGTGTCCGAACATCATAACCGTGCTTTATTAGATATGGTGCAATCTATGATGTCTCTTACCAATTTACCACTATCGTTTTGGGGTTATGCATTAGAGACAGCTGCATTCATGTTAAATAGGGCACCATCTAAATCCGTTGAGACGACACCATATGAACTGTGGTTTGGCAAGAAACCAAAGTTGTCGTTTCTTAAAGTTTGGGGTTGCGATGCTTATGTGAAAAAGTTTCATCCTGATAAGCTCAAACCCAAATCGGAGAAATGTTTCTTCATAGGATACCCAAAGGAGACAGTTGGGTACACCTTCTATCACAGATCCGAAGGCAAGACATTCGTTGCTAAGAATGGATCCTTTCTAGAGAAGGAGTTTCTCTCGAAAGAAGTGAGTGGGAGGAAAGTAGAACTTGATGAGGTAACTGTACCTACTCCCTTATTGGAAAGTAGTTCATCACAGAAATCTGTTCCTGTGACTCCTACACCAATTAGTGAGGAAGCTAATGATGATGATCATGTAACTTCAGATCAAGTTACTACCGAACCTCGTAGGTAAACCAGAGTGACATCCGCACCAGAGTGGTACGGTAATCCTGTTCTAGAGGTCATGTTATATGACCATGGCGAACCTACGAACTATGAGGAAGCGATGATGAGCCCAGATTCCGCAAAATGGCTTGAGGCCATGAAATCTGAGATGGGATCCATGTATGAGAACAAAGTGTGGACTTTGGTTGACTTGCCCGATGATCGGCTAGCCATAGAAAATAAATGGATCTTCAAGAGTAAGACGGACGCTGATAGTAGTGTTACTATCTACAAAGCTAGACTTGTCGAAAAAAGGTTTTGACAAAGTTCAAGGTGTTGACTACGATGAGATTTTCTCACTCGTAGCGATGCTTAAAGTCTGTCTGAATCATGTTAGCAAATTGCCACATTTTATGAAATCTGGCAAATGGATGTCAAAACTACAATCCTTAATGGATTTCTTAAAGAAGAGTTGTATATGATGCAACCAGAAGGTTTTGTCAATCCTAAAGGTGCTAACAAAATATGCAAGCTCCAGCGATCCATCTATGGGCTGGTGCAAGCATCTCGGAGTTGGAATATACGCTTTGATAAGTTGATCAAAGCATATGGTTTTATACAGACTTGCGGTGAAGCCTGTATTTACAAGAAAGTGAGTGGGAGCACTACAACCTTTCTGATAAGTGTATGTGAATGACATATGGTTGATCGGAAATGATGTAGAATTTTCCGGAAAGCATAAAGGAGTGTTTGAAAGGAGTTTTTCAAATGAAAGACCTCGGTGAAGCTGTTTACATATTGAGCATCAAGATCTATAGAGATAGATCTAGACGCTTGATAAGTTTTTTCCATGAGTACATACCTTGACAAGATTTTGAAGTAGTTCAAAATGGAACAGTTAAAGAAAGAGTTCTTGCCTGTGTTACAAGGTGTGAAATTGAGTAAGACTCAAAACCCGACCACAGCAGAAGATAGAAAGAGAATGAAAGTCATTCCCTATGCCTCAGCCATAGGTTCTATAAAGTATGCTATGCTGTGTACCAGACCTATTGTATACCCTGCCCTGAGTTTGGCAAGGGAGTACAATAGTGATCTAGGAGTAGATCACTGGACATTGGTCAAAATTATCCTTAGTGGAATAAGGATATATTTCTCGGTAATGGAGGTGACAAAAAGGTTCATCGTAAAGGGTTACGTCGATGCAATTTTTGGCACTGATCCGGATGACTCTAAATCTCAATCTGGATACATATTGAAAGTGGGAGCAATTAGCTAGAGTAGCTCCGTGCAGAGCATTGTTGACATAGAAATTTGCAAAATACATACGGATCTGAATTTGGCAGACCCGTTGACTAAAAGCTTCTCTCACAAGCAAAACATGATCACACCTGAGTATTCTTTGGGTGTTAATCACATAGTGATGTTAACTAGATTTTTGACTCTAGTAAACCCTTTTGGGTGTTGGTCACATGGCGATGTGAACTATGGGTGTTAATCACATGGTGACGTGAAATATTGGTGTTAAATCACATGGCGATGTGAACTAGATTATTGACTCTAGTGCAAGTGGGAGTCTGAAGGAAATATGCCCTAGAGGCAATAATAAAGTTATTATTTATTTCCTTATTTCATGATAAATGTTTATTATTCATGCTAGAATTGTATTAACCAGAAACTTGATACATGTGTGAACATATAGACAAACTAAGTGTCACTAGTATGCATCTACTTGACTAGCTCGTTGAATCAAAGATGGTTAAGTTTCCTAGCCATAGACATGAGTTGTCATTTGATTAACGGGATCACATCATTAGACAATGATGTGATGGACTTGACCCATTCCGTTAGCTTAGCACTTGATCGTTTAGTACGTTGCTATTGCTTTCTTCATGACTTATACATGTTCCTATGACTATGAGATTATGCAACTCCTGTTTACCGGAGGAACACTTTGTGTGCTACCAAACGTCACAACGTAACTGGGTGATTATAAAGGTACTCTACAGGTGTCTCCGAAGGTACTTGTTGAGTTGGCGTATTTCGAGATTAGGATTTGTCACTCCGATTGTCGGAGAGGTATCTCTGGGCCCACTCGGTAATACACATCACTATAAGCCTTGCAAGCATCGTAACTAATGAGTTAGTTGCGGGATGATGTATTACAGAACGAGTAAAGAGACTTGTCAGTAACGAGATTGAACTAGGTATTGAGATACCGACGATCGAATCTCGGGCAAGTAACATACCGATGACAAAGGGAACAACGTATGTTGTTATGTGGTTTGACCGATAAAGATCTTCGTAGAATATGTAGGACCCAATATGAGCATCCAGGTTCCGCTATTGGTTATTGACCGGAGACGTGTCTCGGTCATGTCTACATTGTTCTCGAACCCGTAGGGTCCGCACGCTTAAAGTTCGGTGACGATCGGTATTATGAGTTTATGTGTTTTGATGTACCGAAGGTAGTTCGGAGTCCCGGATGAGATCGGGGACATGATGAGGAGTCTCTGAATGGTTGAGACGTAAAGATCGATATATTGGACGACTATATTCGGACATCGGAAAGGTTCCGAGTGATTTGGGTATTTTTCGGAGTACACGAGAGTTACGGGAATTCGCCGGGGAGTATATGGGCCTTATTGGGCTTTAGGGGAAAGAGAGAGGGGAGGCTGCGCGCCCCCCAAGGCTTAGTCCGAATTGGACTAGGGGGAGGGGCGACGCCCCCTCCTTCCTTCTCTTCTCTTTTCCCTTTCCTTCTCTCCTACTCCTACTACTTGGAAGGGCTCCTAGTTCTACTAGGAAAAGGGGAATCCTACTCCCGGTGGGAGTAGGACTCCCCTAGGGCGCGCCATAGAGAGGGCCGGCCCTCCCCCTCCTCCACTCCTTTATATACGGGGGAGGGGGCACCCCATAGACACAACAATTGATCATTGATCTCTTAGCCGTGTGCGGTGCCCCCCTCCACCATAATCCACCTCGATAATATCGTAGCGGTGCTTAGGCGAAGCCCTGCGTCGGTAGCATCATCATCACCGTCATCACGCCGTCGTGCTAACAAAACTCTCCGGCGAAGCTCTGCTGGATTGGAGCTCGCGGGACGTCATTGAGTTGAACGTGTGCTGAACTCGGAGGTGCCGTACGTTCGGTACTTGGATCGGTCGGATCGTGAAGACGTACGACTACATCAACCGCGTTGTGCTAACGCTTCCGCTTTCGGTCTACGAGGGTACGTGGACACACTCTCCCCTCTCGTTGCTATGCATCACCATGATCCTGTGTGTGCGTAGGAAATTTTTGAAATTACTACGTTCCCCAACAAGAGCCAATATGAGCATCCAGGTTCCGCTATTGGTTATTGACCGGAGACGAGTCTCGGTCATGTCTACATAGTTCTCGAACCCGTAGGGTCCGCGCGCTTAACGTTCAGTGACGATCAGTAATAAGAGTTTATGTGTTTTGATGTACCGAAGGTAGTTCAGAGTCCCAGATATGATCACGGACATGACGAGAGGCTCGAAATGGTCGATACATAAATATTGATATATTGGGTGGCTATATTCGGACACTGGAAGTGTTTCGAGTGATTTCGGAGAAAACCGAAGTGCCGGAGGGACCGGAACCCCCCGGGGAAGTGTTGGGCCTTAGTGGGCTTTAGGGGAGAGAGAGGGCAGCAGCCCAGGAGGTGGCGCGCCCCCTCCCATGGGGAGTCCGAATTGGACTAGGGGAGGGGGGCGCGGCCCCTCTTTCCCTCTCCCTCTCCCTCTCTTTCCTTCCCCCTTCCCCCTTCCTAGTAGGACTAGGAAAGGATGAATCCTACTCCTACTAGGAGGAGGATTCCTCCTGTCCTTGGGGCGCACCAAGGCCGGCCGGCCTCCCCCCTTGCTCCTTTATATACGGGGGCGGGAGGGCACCCATAGACACACAAGTTGATTGTTCCAAGCCGTGTGCTATGCCCCCCTCCACCATAATCCACCTCGGTCATATCGTAGCGATGCTTAGGTGAAGCCCTGCGTTGGTAGCATCATCATCAGCGTCATCATGCCGTCGTGCTGACGGAACTCTCCCTCGAAGCTCTGCTGGATCGTGAGTTTGAGGGACATCATCGAGCTGAACGTGTGCTGAACTCGGAGGTGCCGTGCGTTCGGTACTTGGATCGGTTGGATCGTGAAGACGTACGACTACATCAACCGCGTTGTTATAACGCTTCCGCTTCCGGTCTACGAGGGTACGTGGACAACACTCTCCCCTCTTGTCGGTGAGAAACGACACCTATGGAATCACAAGAATCCCTACTACGGTTACCGGGGTGCAGGGTTGTGAGAAGGGCAGGATTAGCAGTCAACACAAGGATCGTTTACCCAGGTTCGGGCCGCGAGGATGCGTAATACCCTAGTCCTGCTTTGGTGACTGTATTTCAGAGATTTCTTGAGCTCTTGAACTAGCTATGGTGGCCACGTGGTCCAAAAGAGCCGAATCCCTCTCCAGTACGCCATGGGCCTCCTTTTATAGTCGAAAGGGGCGGCCACAGTGGCACACAGGAGGTGGAAAGGCCTACAGTACTACGAGCTTATCGCCCGTATTACAGGACAAGACACATTTAATGCGCCGCTGAGGTGTCCCCTAGATTTATCGGGGACGGGAGCGAGGCCCGTCCCGTCCGTCGCCGCTCCTCCTCGCTTCGACACGCGCCCTGGCCAGCGATGTGTGCGGCGCCATGTAGGCAGGCAGGCAGCTGAGGCGGCACGGTGGTAGGGTCTTCACGAAGATCTGCATGTCGCCACGCAGGCGCTTGCCGATCTGGCCTGGAAGCAGCATGTCGCCACGCAGGTGCCAGCCCAGCTGGTTGGGCTGGCAGCTGCATGCGAACGGCGGTGGAAAACTTTGGCTGGCGCGGGCCTGGCAGTGGCCCTGCTGATGTCCTCGGCAAGGGCCTTGCCGGGGGCCCGGCAAGGGTCTTGCCGTGGCGCGCAGTCATCCCCGGCAAGGATCTTGCCGGTGGTCTTGTGGCTTTCCTCGGCAAGGATTCCGCCGAGGATCGCCGTCTTCTGGTCCTCATCTGATCTCATACGTCCGTGGTCTTAACAAAGATCTGCATGTCACCACAGAGGTGCCTCCCGAGCCCTGGTCCAACCATAGTTAGTCGGGTTGGAACCCGCGGGCTCAAGGGTGGCTCGCTCTGGTGGTGTTTGGGCGAGTTGCCCCGGCAAGGATCTTGCCGGGGCCACGGAGGCCTGCCCCGGCAAGGGCCTTGCCGGGGGACTCCACCTTGCCCCTTTACTGTCTTGCGTTTCTGGTCTTGGCGTTGTCATGGTTGTATTGGGCTTCGGCTTCTCTCCGGCTCCCCTCCTCTGCCCTGCTTAGTGTGGTTGTGGCGCGTGGCTCCGACTGCCCGCGCACAAGTAAAGGGGTACAAAGGTGTGCCCTACTTTTGTACACCGACAGGAGCCCCCGGGCCTGGGCCACACATAAGCGCGACACGTTGTTGGGCCAGGCCTAGAACGGTGCGCGGGCAGGCGGGGCGGATTTTACCGCAGTAAATCCTCGTCCTCTGCGCTTCCCACGACCCGCGTGCAACGTGGAGGGTCGTGCATGACGTGGGGGTCATGCGCGATGCGGTTTCCGCATGCATGCGTCATGCTGCAGTTAATGGGAAAGGAGGAGGCCCGTGCCTTCCCCGTAAAAAGGAATAACCGCGGGCGCACTGCTCACTTTACCCCTTCCGCGCCTTCTTTCAATCTCAGAGCCGCCGCCCCCTCCTCCTTCCTCCCTAAGCTTCGTTCTTGCTCGCCGCCGCTACGTCTCCGCCGCCTTCTGTCTCTTGCTCCCCCTAGCCGCCATGGCGCCCAAATCCACCAAGGTAAAGGGAGTGGCCAAGGACGCCGGAGCGGCGGAGCCGCCGGAGAGCGCGCTAGCGGTGCAGAGGATGCAGCTCGCCTACTTCCCTTCGACGGTTGATGTGTTCGAGCTCCGGGAGGCCTTCAAACCCCTGTGGGGGGTGAAGACGGGGGGAGAGAAGATGGGGCATCCAGCCACACGCGTCATCCCCGCCAATTGCGCCGAGACCGCTCCAAATCGCTACCCTTTCTTCGTCGACTACTTCTCCTGCGGGCTCTGTCCCCCCTTCTCCGATTTCTTCAGTGACGTCATGCACACCTACGGCTTCCACCTTTTGGATTTTACTCCAAACGCCGTGGCGTGCATGGCTCTTTTCGCGCACCTTTGCGAGGGCTTCGCTGGGGTGCACCCCAACACGACGCTCTTCCGCCACTACTTCCCCCCTCGGATCCAACCGGGGGGCGCCATCTCTGGCTGCATCACCTGGATCCCACGGTCCAAGGGGGCATACCCGGAGGGCGCCATGAAGGAGAGGTGGGAAGAATGGTGGGGCCGGTGGTGCTGGATCGAGGAGAAGGACCCGCCGGCGTTCTGTGAGGTTCGCCAGGCGCCGCCGGTCCGCAGGAGCGACTGGAGCAACGTCGACGCCAATGACGAGAAGCTCACGATCGCCACCACCAGGATCCTTCGGCTTACTGACGCCGGGCTCACCCTCGAGATGATCGGGGCGGATTTCATCCACCGCCAGATCGCTCCACCGCACAACAAGGGAAGGCCGGCCTGGCTCTTCATGAACGCCGCCGACATCATGAGGCTTCGCCCCGGCCTCGACCACAACTTCACGGTGATGGGGCATGCTCACTTCTGCCAACGGCTCTTCCAGCTCGACGTGAACCGCGACGGCGAGGTCGAGTGGACCGGCAGGCCGCGAGGGCCGCCGCGAAGGCCGGCAAGGTCGCCAAGGGGCCCTTGTTCAAGTTGCCGGCAGGAGTGGTCCTGCTGAGCAACAACTCGCACCGGACCGAGATCATTGCCATGATGCCGGATTTCAACGCGCATGGCCTTGATCCGAGCTGGGTCGAGCCGGAGGAGATTAAGGTGCAGGAGTTCTTCGATACCTTGCATGAGGGGTACGTCACCGCCGAGCCGCGGCTTGTCCAGGACACCACCCAGGCGGAGCTAGACTACATCGCCGCCAGGGCGATGGAGGCGAAGCTTGCCGAGGAGGCCGGCAGTGCCGGTGGCGTGGAGGACAGGGCCGCGAGGCCGCAGAGGAGGAGGAGCTCGCCCGGTGGGCGGAGGCCGCTGGGGAAGCCAGCAGCGCCGGCACCGAGGCTCCTCTTGTTGAGGATGCGGCCAACGAGTCGTCGGAGGAGGAGGCTGGGGCTGTTGACCCTCCGGCCACGGGGAGAGGGTGAGTTATGCGGTGGGCCACTTTTGGTGAGCCGGTACGGCCCGTCAAGGCCGCACGGTGGCCAAAGTCTCCGGAGGAGTCCGCACGTCAGACGAGGGCCGCGGCGGCGAAGAAGGTGGTGAAGGCCGCTGTGGCGAAGAAGAAAGCATCTGCCTCCTCTTCGTCCAAGCGCGCCCAGACTCCGCCCTCCTCCCCTCCTCCAGCAGACGCCGACACGGGGGTCACCTTCGACTTCGGATCAGTCAGCCCCAGAAGAAAGAGGAAGGCAACAGAGGAGGAGGTGGACGACGAGTGAGTATCCTATTCCTCTCTGTCATCTCCGTCTCCTCAATCTATGCCGCTTGTGTTGATTTGTTTCTGCCTTCGTAGGGACGCGGAGACGCTGGCCCAAAGGGTGAAGAGGGCCAAGGCCTCGACGGGCGGCCAGCCCCCGGCGGGTACTTCGAGGGCGCCATTGGTGGTGCTAAGCAGCCTGGACAGCAGCCCCCGGCACAGCCCCCAGCGTAAGTTCATCACTCCCCCCTCATCGACATGTGTCGGGGGTATGACGCTTTGGTACTGACCTCGTCGCGTGCGCAGGAGGAGAGCAGCGGCAGGAGGAGCCACTGGAGGAGGAGGAGGAGAACTCGGGCGCCGGTGGCTTCGCCTCGGCGCCAAACGTTGGCGGGGAAGGGACTTCTGCTTCCCAGCCCGGCACTGGTAAGTTGTTCGCCTTTCGTCACTGTTCCTTTTTCTTTCTGACCCTTGGTCTTGGCCTTGCCTCACTCCCTCCTTTGGGGCCCAGATCCCTCCTCGGCGGACCCAGGGGACGTGGACGCCATCATCGAGGACGTCGCCAAGGCCGCCACAGCGGAGGCCGAGGAGGCCGCCAACGGCGCTGCTGAGGACGCTGCCAAGGACGCCGCGACAGAAGCCGAGAAGGCCGCTGCCGAGGAGTCCGCCAAGGGCGCTGCCGAAGACGCCGCCGAGGGGCCTGCCGGAGATGCCGGCAAGGCCGCCACCAAGGAGGAGGTGGTCGATGACCAGCCTTCCTCCTCTGCTGCCTCCGGCTCCGACAGGTATCTGAGGGTGACCGACGACCTCTTCGTCCACCTCCCAGGGGCGTCCAGCTCCAGGGCGTCCGTCGAGGGAGAGGTGTTTGACGAAGAGGTGCTTGCCGCCGCCGGGCTCGAGGTTGTCGACGAGCCGAGCGCTGGTGGCGATGACTCTCAGGAGGAGCGGCTTCTCCAGGCCATGGGCGCCCACTTCCGGAAGCTCCAAGCGCTCCACCGCGCCCGCCTGGATAAGTCCAAGTCCAGGATGGCAACGATGGACCAAGCGGAGGCGGACCTCAAGGTGCGCATCGCCGAGGCGCAGGCTTGGTTCCGCCAAGCTAGCGAAGAGCTGAAGACCGCCCAGGGCGAGCTGGCCAAGCGCGACGTGGAGCTCACCATGAAGCTGGCCGACACCGAGAAGGCCCAGGAGACGGCGGAGGGCTTGGCCGCGGCAGCCGAGGCTGCCCGGACCCAGCACCAGGCCGCGCTGAACTCCCAGGAGGAGGACCTCCCCAGGCGCGAGGCGGACCTCGACGCCAAACTCCACGCCAAAGACAAGGAGGTGGAGAAGATTGCCGCGCAGCAGACTCAAGAGCTGGAGCAGAGGCACAAAGAGACACTCGATGCCCAGGCTCTGGTTCACGCCGGCAAGGTGAAGGAGCTGGAGGTGGAGCGGGACGGGCTGAAGGAGCAGGCCCTGAAGCTGTCCCAGTAGAAGGATACGCTCAACAGTGCCTTGACGGAGGCATAGAGCGCGTCCGTCAGCAGGGCCGAGGAGCTCTCCGAGGCCAACAACTCCATCAAAGACCTCAAGCTGAAGCTGGAGGGTCTCGAGAAGATGCTGTCGGAGGCCAGGGCCCGGGAAGGGACCCTGACCAAAAACCTGGAGACCGAGAAGCAGCTGCGGAAGAATGAGGCCCTCAACTTCAAGGAGCACGTGGAGGGCGAGAACCGCTGGCTCGATCGCCTTGCCACTGTCGCCAACCAGGCCGCCGCGTAGCTGACCACCATGGGGATGCCGGACGTGAGGTACGCCCCGGAGCGGAGTGTGAGCGCCAACTGCAGCCTGACCCTGTTCTTTGAGAAGGTCGTCGGCACTTTGGAGCGGCTTCATGCCAACCGGGCGGCCTCGCTGGCCGACGAGGCCCGGAGGTTTTGCCAGGGCGCCTTGACCAAGGTTCTCACCAAGGTGGCGTACTGGTACCCCAACCTCGACTTCGACGCCGCGCTGGAGAGCTTGCCAGAGGATACTGACCTCGCGCCGCTCAGGGAGTGCATCAAGCCTGTCATCAGCGGTGTCGGCGGAATTCTGAGGGTGGAGGGCCAGCGCCGGGATTAGGCACCCCGTTTCTTTTCGTTGCTGCAAGTTCACAACCAAGACAATTTTTATCTTTAGTTAGAACTGCGGCAACAAGTGATGTAATATAACTTCTGCAGTACTTTTGATATTATGCATGTTATTTTCCTGTTTGATTTTCCTTTGTATGTCCACCCTACGTTGAACTGGGTAGGCTTGCCGGCGCGTAAACCCAGGGCAGCGTCTTGAGGACGGATCCCCATTGGCCTGCTGGGTGCGCTTGCTGCCGGGCAAACCACCTCACCGCCCCCGACGCGGCCGCTCGCACCGTCGAGCTTGACTCGAGTCAGAATTGAGAGCGTTGCCAAGTTGCGGAAGGCTACCCCACCACTCTCGACGCGGCCACTTGAGCTGTTGAGCGGACTCGAAACAGAACAAGGGCGTTGCCAATCGCGGGAGGGCCCCTTTGCGTGCAGGTTTTCCATACATAGGCAGAATCTCCGAGGACGATAACCTTATATATAAAAGGAAATAGCTCAAGGCTCTGAATTACTTAGCATTTCTTTCGCCGCCGCGCTAGCGTCCTTCGCGCTCGTAGGCGGCGTCGTTTTCTCCTTTAGGAGCCATGGCGATGAAGAACCGCTAGGCTAACTACTAGACCAGATTCTCACAATTGCGCCCCCTACCTGGCGCGCCAAAGATGTCGGTGAGAAACGACACCTATGGGATCACAAGAATCCCTACTACGGTTACCGGGGCGCAGGGTTGTGAGAAGAGCAGGATTAGCAGTCAACACAAGGATCGTTTTCCCAGGTTCGGGCCGCGAGGATGCGTAATACCCTAGTCCTGCTTTGGTGGCTGTATTTCAGAGAGTTCTTGAGCTCTCGAACTAGCTATGGTGGCCGCGTGGTCCAAAAGAGCCGAATCCCTCTCCAGTACGCCATGGGCTGCCACAGTGGCACACAGGAGGGGGAAAGACCTACAGTACTATGAGCTTATCGCCCGTATTACAGGACAAGACGCATTTAATGCGCCGCTGAGGTGTCCCCTAGCTTTATCGGGGACGGGAGCGAGGCCCGTCCCGTCCGTCGCCGCTCCTCCTCGCTTCAACACGCGCCCTGGCCAGCGATGCGTGCGGCGCCATGTAGGCAGGCAGGCAGCTGAGGTGGCGCGGTGGTAGGGTCTTCACGAAGATCTGCATGCCGCCACGCAGGCGCTTGCCGATCTGGCCTGGAAGCAGCATGTCGCCATGCAGGTGCTAGCCCAGCTGGTTGGGCTGGCAGCTGCATTCGAACGGCGGTGGAAAACTTTGGCTGGCGCGGGCCTGGCAGTGGCCCCGCTGATGTCCTCGGCAAGGGCCTTGCCGGGGGCCCGGCAAGGGTCTTGCCGTGGCGTGCAGTCGTCCCCGGCAAGGATCGTGCCGGGGGTCTTGTGGCTTTCCTCGGCAAGGATTCCGCCGAGGGTCGCCGTCTTCTATTCCTCATTTGATCTCATACATCCGTTGTCTTGACAAAGATCTACATGTCACCACAGAGGTGCCTCCCGAGCCCTGGTCCAACCATAGTTAGTCGGGTTGGAACCCGCGGGCTCAAGGGTGGCTCGCTCTACTGGTGTTTGGGCGAGTTGCCCCGGCAAGGATCTTGCCGGGGCCGCGGAGGCCTGCCCGGGCAAGGGCCTTGCCGGGGGACTCCACCTTGCCCCAATGCTGTCTTGCGTTTCTGGTCTTGGCGTTGTCGTGGTTGTCTTGGGCTTCGGCTCCCCTCCTCTGCCCTGCTTAATGTGGTTGTGGCACGTGGCTCTGACTGCCCGCACACAAGTAAAGGGGTACAAAGGTGTGCCCCTACTTTTGTACACCAACACCTCTCGTTGCTATGCATCACCATGATCTTGCGTGTGCGTAGGAAATTTTTGAAATTACTATGTTCCCCAACAGTGGCATCCGAGCCAGGTTTATGCGTAGATGTTATATGCACGAGTAGAACACAAGTGAGTTGTGGGCGATACAAGTCATACTACTGCTTACCAACATGTCACACTTTGATTCGGCGGTATTGTTGGATGAAGCGGCCCGGACCGACATTACGCGTACGCTTACGCGAGACTGGTTCTACCGACGTGCTTAGCACACAGGTGGCTAGCGGGTGTCAGTTTCTCCAACTTTAGTTGAATCGAGTGTGGCTACGCCCGGTCCTTGTGAAGGTTAAAACAACACATACTTGATGAAATATCGTGGTGGTTTTGATGCGTAGGTAAGAACGGTTCTTGTTCATCCCGTAGCAGCCACGTAAAACTTGCAACAACAAAGTAAAGGACGTCTAACTTGTTTTTGTAGGGCATGTTGTGATGTGATATGGTCAAGACATGATGCTAAATTTTATTGTATGAGATGATCATGTTTTGTAACAGAGTTATCGACAACTGGTAGGAGCCATATGGTTGTCGCTTTATTGTATGAAATACAATTGCCATGTAATTGCTTTACTTTATCACTAAGCGGTTGCGATAGTCGTAGAAGCAATAGTTGGCAAGACGACAACGATGCCACGATGAAGATCAAGGTGTCGCGCTGGTGATGATGGTGATCATGATGATGGCCATATCATATCACTTATATTGATTGCATGTGATGTTTATCTTTTATGCATCTTATTTTGCTTAGATCGACGGTAGAATTATAAGATGATCTCTCACTAAATTTCAAGGTATAAGTGTTCTCCCTGAGTATGCACCATTGCAAAAGTTCGTCGTGCCGAGACACCACGTGATGATCGGGTGTGATAAGCTCTACGTTCACATACAACGGGTGCAAGCCAGTTTTGCACACGCAGAATACTCGGGTTAAACTTGACGAGCCTAGCATATGCAGATATGGCCTCGGAACACTGAGACCGAAAGGTCGAGCGTGAATCATATAGTAGATATGATCAACATAGTGATGTTCACCATTGAAAACTACCCCATCTCACGTGATGATCGGACATGGTTTAGTTGATATGGATCACGTGATCACTTAGATGATTAGAGGGATGCCTGTCTAAGTGGGAGTTCTTAAGTAATATGATTAAATTGAACTTTAATTTATCATGAACTTAGTACCTGATAGTATTTTGCATGTCTATGTTGTTGTAGATAGATGGCCCGTGATGTTGTTCCGTTGAATTTTAATGCGTTCCTTGAGAAAGCAAAGTTGAAAGATGATGGTAGCAATCACACAGACTGGGTCCGTAACTAGAGGATTATCCTCATTGCTGCACAAAAGAATTACGTCCTGGAAGCACCGCTAGGTGCCAAACCCGCTGCAGGAGCAACGCCAGATGTTATGAACGTCTGGTAGTGTGCCATGCTTTACGCTTAGAACCGGGACTTCAACAACGTTTTGAACGTCATGGAGCATATGAGATGTTCCAGGAGTTGAAGTTAATATTTCAAGCAAATGGCCGGATTGGGAGATATGAAGTCTCCAATAAGTTCTACAGCTGCAAGATGGAGGAGAATAGTTCTGTCAGTGAGCATATACTCAAAATGTGTGGGTATAACAATCACTTGATTCAACTGGGAGTTAATCTTCCGGATGATAGTGTCATTGACAGAATTCTTCAATCACTGCCACCAAGCTACAAGAGCTTCGTAATGAACTATAATATGCAAGGGATGGATAAGACAATTCCCGAGCTCTTCACAATGCTAAAGGCTGCAAAGGTAGAAATCAAGAAGGAGCATCAAGTGTTGATGGTCAACAAGACCACCAGTTTCAAGAAAAAGGGTAAAGGGAAGAAGGGGAACTTCAAGAAGAATGGCAAGCAAGTTGCTGCTCAAGTAAAGAAGCCCAAGTCTGGACCTAAGCCTGAGACTGAGTGCTTCTACTGCAAAGGGACTGGTCACTGGAAGCGGAACTTCCCCAAGTATTTGGCGGATAAGAAGGATGGCAAGGTGAACAAAGGTATATGTGATATACATGATATTGATGTGTACCTTACTAATGCTCGCAGTAGCACCTGGTTATTTGATACTGGTTCTGTTGCTAATATTTGCAACTCGAAACAGGGACTATGGATTAAGCGAAGATTGGCTAAGGATGAGGTGACGATGCGCGTGGGAAATGGTTCCAAAGTCGATGTGATCGCGGTCGGCACGCTACCTCTATATCTACCTTCGGGATTAGTTTTAGACCTGAATAATTGTTATTTGGTGCCAGCGTTGAGCATGAACATTAAATCTGGATCTTGTTTGGTGCGAGACAGTTATTCATTTAAATCTGAGAATAATGGTTCTACTATTTATATGAGTAATATCTTTTATGGTCATGCACCCTTGAAGAGTGGTCTATTCCTTTTGAATCTCGATAGTAGTGATACACATATTCATAATATTGAAGCCAAAAGATGCAGAGTTGATAATAATAGTGCAACTTATTTGTGGCACTGCCGTTTGGGTCATATTGGTGTAAAGCGCATGAAGAAACTCCATTCTGATGGATTTTTGGAATCACATGATTATGTATCACTTGGTACTTGTGAACCATGCCTCATGGGCAAGATGACTAAAATGCCGTTCTCCGGAACAATGGAGCGAGCAACAGATTTGTTGGAAATCATACATACTGATGTATGTGGTCCAATGAATGTTGAGGCTCGCGGCGGGTATCGTTATTTTCTCACCTTCACAGATGATTTAAGCAGATATTGGTATATCTATTAATGAAACATAAGTCTGAAACATTTGAAAAGTTCAAAGAATTTCAGAGTGAAGTGGAAAATCATCGTAACAAGAACATAAAGTTTCTACGATCTGATCGTGGAGGAGAATATTTGAGTTATGAGTTTGGTCTTCATTTGAAACAATGCGGAATAGTTTCGCAACTCACGCCACCCGGAACACCACAGCGTAATGGTGTGTCCGAACGTCGTAATCGTACTTTACTAGATATGGTGTGATCTATGATGTCTCTTACTGATTTACCGCTATCGTTTTGGGGTTATGCTTTAGAGACGGCTGCATTCACATTAAATAGGGCACCATCTAAATCCGTTGAGATGACGCCTTATGAACTGTGGTTTGGCAAGAAACCAAAGTTGTCGTTTCTTAAAGTTTGGGACTGCGATGCTTATGTGAAAAAGCTTCAACCTGATAAGCTCGAACCCAAATCGGAGAAATGTGTCTTCATAGGATTCCCAAAGGAGACTGTTGGGTACACCTTCTATCACAGATCTGAAGTCAAGACATTAAATGCTAAGAATGGATCCTTTCTAGAGAAGGAGTTTCTCTCGAAAGAAGTGAGTGGGAGGAAAGTAGAACTTGATGAGGTAACTGTACCTGCTCCCTTATTGGAAAGTAGTTCATCACAGAAAACTGTTCCTGTGACTTCTACACCAATTAGTGAGGAAGCTAATGATGATGATAATGTAACTTCAGGTCAAGTTACTACCAAACCTCGTAGGTCAACCAGAGTAAGATCCGCACCAAAGTGGTACGATAATCCTGTTCTGGAGGTCATGTTACTTGACCATGACGAACCTACGAACTATGAGGAAGCGATGATGAGCCCAGATTCCGCAAAATGGCTTGATGCCATGAAATCTGAGATGGGATCCATGTATGAGAACAAAGTGTGGACTTTGATTGACTTGCCCAATGATCGGCAAGCCATCGAGAATAAATGGATCTTTAAGAAAAAGACTAACGCTGACGGTAATATTACAGTCTATAAAGCTCGACTTGTTGCGAAAGGTTTTCGACAAGTTCAAGGAGTTGACTACGATGAGACTTTCTCACCCGTAGCGATGTTTAAGTCCATTCGAATCATATTAGCAATTGCTGCATTTTATGATTATGAAATTTGGTAAATGGATGTAAAGACTGCAATCCTGAATGGATTTCTGGAAGAAGAGTTGTATATGATGCAACCTGAAGGTTTTATCGATCCAAAGGATGCTAACAAAGTGTGCAAGCTCCAGCGATCCATCTATGGACTCGTGCAAGCATCTCGGAGTTGGAATAAATGTTATGATAGTGTGATCAAAGCATATGGTTTTATACAAACTTTTGGAGAAGCCTGTATTTACAAGAAAGTGAGTGGGAGCTCTGTAGCATTTCTATTATTATATGTGGATGACATATTGTTGATTGCAAATGATATAGAATTTCTGGATAGCATAAAAGGATACTTGAATAAGAGTTTTTCAATGAAAGACCTCGGTGAAGCTGCTTATATATTGGGCATCAAGATCTATAGAGATAGATCAAGACGCTTAATTGGACTTCCACAAAGCACATACCTTGATAAAGTTTTCAAGAAGTTCAAAATGGATCAAGCATAGAAAGGGTTCTTGCCTGTGTTACAAGGTGTGAAGTTGAGTCAGACTTAATGCCCGACCACTGCAGAAGATAGAGAGAAAATGAAAGATGTTCCCTATGCTTCAGCCACAGGCTCTATCATGTATGCAATGCTGCGTACCGGACCTGATGTGTGCCTTGCTATTAGCTTAGCAGGGAGGTACCAATGTAATCCAGGAGTGGATCACTGGACAGCGATCAAGAACATCCTGAAATACCTGAAAAGGACTAAGGATATGTTTCTCGTTTATGGAGGTGACAAAGAGCTCGTCATAAATGGTCACGTCGATGCAAGCTTTGGCACTGATCCGGATGACTCTAAGTCACAAACCGGATACGTATTTATATTGAACGGTGGAGCTGTCAGTTGGTGCAGTTCTAAGCAAAGCGTTGTGGCGGGATCTACGTGTGAAGCGGAGTACATAGCTTCTTCGGAAGCAGCAAATGAAGGAGTTCATATCCGATCTAGGTGTCATACTTAGTGCATCGGGTCCAATGAAAATCTTTTGTGACAATACTGGTGCAATTGCCTTGGCAAAGGAATCCAGATTTCACAAGAGAACCAAGCACATCAAGAGACGCTTCAATTCCATCCGCGACCAAGTCAAGGAGGGAGACATAGAGATTTGCAAGATACATACGGATCTGAATGTTGTAGACCCGTTGGCTAAGCCTCTCTCACGAGCAAGACATGATCAGCACCAAGACTCCATGGGTGTTAGAATCATTACTTTGTAATCTAGATTATTGACTCTAGTGCAAGTGGGAGACTGAAGGAAATATGCCCTAGAGGCAATAATAAAGTTGTTATTTATATTTCCTTATATCATGATAAATGTTAATTATTCATGCTAGAATTGTATTAACCGGAAACTTATTGCATGTGTGAATACATAGACAAACAGAGTCTCACTAGTATGCCTCTACTTGACTAGCTCGTTGAATCAAAGATGGTTAAGTTTCCTAGCCATAGACATGAGTTGTCATTTGATTAACGGGATCACATCATTAGAGAATGATGTGATAGCCTTGACCCATTCCGTTAGCTTAGCATACGATCATTTAGTATATTGCTATTGCTTTCTTCATGACTTATACATGTTCCTATCACTATGAGATTATGCAACTCCCGAATACCGGAGGAACACTTTGTGTGCTACCAAACGTCACAACGTAACTGGGTGATTATAAAGGTTCTCTACAGGTGTCTCCGATGGTACTTGTTGAGTTGGCATAGATCGAGATTAGGATTTGTCACTCCGATTGTCGGAGAGGTATCTCTGGGCCCTCTCGGTAATGCACATCACTATAAGGCTTGCAAGCAATGCAACTAATGAGTTAGTTGTGGGATGATGTATTACGGAACGAGTAAAGAGACTTGCCGGTAACGAGATTGAACTAGGTATTGAGATACCGACGATCGAATCTCGGGCAAGTAACATACCGATGACAAAGGGAACAACGTATGTTGTTATGCGGTTTGACCGATAAAGATCTTCGTAGGATATATAGGAGCCAATATGAGCATCCAGGTTCCGCTATTGGTTATTGACCGGAGACGAGTCTCGGTCATGTCTACATAGTTCTCGAAACCGTAGGGTCCGCACGCTTAACGTTCGGTGACGATCGATAATAAGAGTTTATGTTTTTTTATGTACTGAAGGTAGTTTGGAGTCCCGTATATGATCACGGACATGATGAGGAGTCTCGAAATGGCCGAGACATAAAGATTGATATATTGGACGGCTATATTCGGACAACGAAAGTGTTCCGAGTGATTTCGGAGAAAACCGGAGTGTCGGAGGGGTTACCGGAACCCCCCGGGGAAGTGTTGGGCCTTAGTGGGCTTTAGGGGAGAGAGAGGGCACCAAGGCCAGCCGGCCTCCCCCTTGCTCCTTTATATACGGGGGCGGGAGGGCACCCATAGACACACAAGTTGATTGTTCCAAGCCGTGTGCGATGCCCCCTCCACCATAATCCACCTCGGTCATATCGTAGCGGTGCTTAGGCGAAGCCCTGTGTCGGTAGCATCATCATCACCGTCATCACACCGTCGTGCTGACAGAACTCTCCCTCGAAGCTCTGCTGGATCGTGAGTTCGAGGGACGTCATCGAGCTGAACGTGTGCTGAACTCGGAGGTGCCGTGCGTTCGGTACTTGGATCGGTCGGATCGTGAAGACGTACGACTACATCAACCGCGTTGTTATAATGCTTCCGCTTTTGGTCTATGAGGGTACATGGACAACACTCTCCCCTCTCGTTGCTATGCATCACCATGATCTTGCGTGTGCGTAGAATTTTTTTGAAATTACTACGTTCCCCAACAGGCCCAACCGGTCAGATCCACTGTCTTCGCGGCCGAATTCGAGCATCAGTGCTCTGCATTATGTATTAGGCGCAATTCTGGTTGTTTTTTGTGCCCTACCTCATATGTGGTACCAAATTGTTACCCTATCCTCAAGTGTGGTGGTTTTGGGTAAATAACTCAGCCATTTCTAACACCGGAGCGCCAGCTCGAGCTCCTTGAGCAGATTCGGGCAAGGCGTGAAGCCTGGGTCGCCGCGGGGCTACCTCCGGATGCAGTGGATCCAGAGGAGTTGGAGGAGGAGGAGGAGGAGAATGAGCCAGAGGAGGAGGATGTGGGGGACGCTGGCGACGCGGATATGCAGGCAGAGCAGCAGGCCATCCTCGATTTCCTTTGCTCGGAGTCGGCTGCGGAGGCCAGACGCCATCGCCGACAAGAGATGGAGGTGCAACAGGCAGTGGAGGAGGCGAATATGCTCACCTATATGGATGAGGTCGAGCGGGAGGAGGATGAGCCGGAGCCCTCCTACCGGCTCGTCCAGCCAGCGCCCGACACCGTCGTCAAGGACATCGACGACGAAGATTAACTAGGGTAGTACGTAGGATTTTTTTGGTATGATTTGTATGGATTTAGGGGTTGAAATATGAGAGACTCGAATGTAGAGTGACTAATTTGAGGCGTGACCGGTCACTGTCCGCGGACGCATCCGGCCGCATCCGTGGGAATTTGAGGGGCCGGATTTGCAAAGTCTGGCTGTAGATGCTTTGAAGGTTTAAAGATTGTCAAAGCTACATGCAATAGTAGCTTGTCCACAATATAAAATCAAAGGAACCTGAATGGAAGTCAGATTTTTAGGCACGGCAGATCAAGCATTTTATCATGGCAAGTTGTGTTTGCCGAGGATGGCAAGTTTAGTTGATGAACGTGGCAAATCCGTTTCCGTCCATCTTTTGCTAGAAAATTGCTGTGCTTACTGATAACCCACAAGTTGAATCGCAACAGTTTTGAGGGTAGAGTATTCAATCCAAATTTATTGATTCAACATAAGGGGAGCCAAATAATATTTGCAATTATTACCAGATGAGTTGTCAATTCAACCACACCCGGAGAACTAAATATCCGTAGTGGAGTGATCAGTAGCACAGTAGTAGGATAGGTTGATAGCAACGGTAACGGTACAGTAGCAGTAGCAGTTTTATAGTGATTGTAACAGCAGCAGCAACAACAATAGTAACTTAGCAAGATCAATGCGAAAGTCGCAGGCATTGGATCATTGATGGATAATTATGTTGGATGACATTCATCATATAACAGTTATAACTTAAGGCGACACAGAACTAGCTCCAATTCATCAATGTAATGTAGATATGTATTCCGTAGATAGTCATACGTGCTTATAATAAGAATTTGCATCACATCTTTTGTCCTACCCTCCCATGGCAGCGGGGTCCATAAGAAAACTAAGGGATATTAATGCCTCCTTTTAATAGAGAACCGGAACAAAGCATTAACACATAGTGAATACATGACTTCTCAAACGAGGGTAATCACGGAAAGAATCCCAATTTCTGTCACTTTGGGGTATGCGGATCATAACACGTAATAGGTACATATAACTTCCAAGATAGGATCAAGAACACAAATATGTTCATGAAAACATAAAGGGTTCAGATCTGAAATCATGGCACTCGGGCCCTAGTAACAAGCATTAAGCATAGCAAAGTCATAGCAACATCAATCTCAGAACATAGTGGATACTAGGGATCAAGCCCTAACAAAACTAACTCTATTACATGATAAATCTCATCGAACCCATCACCGTCCAACAAGCCTATGAAGGAATTACTCACTCCCGGTGGTGAGCATCATGAAATTGGTGATGAAGAAGGCTTGGTGATGATGATGATGACAACAAATCCCACTCTCCGGAGCTCTGAACGGACTCCAGATCTGGCCTTCCGGTCAAGAACAGGAGGTGGCAGCGGCTCCGTATAGTAAAACATGATGAAACTTCTTCTCTTATTTTTTTCTCGGGAAATCTAAATTTGTAGGCTTGAGGTTAGGGTCAACGGAGCCACGTGGGCCTCACAAGGCACCAGGGCGCGCCCTGGTGGCTCCCCTCCTGTGGGTCTTGGCTCTAGTATTTTTTATTATTTTCATAAAAGATCTCCAAATAGTTTCGTCCAATTGCAAGAACTTTTATTTCTGCACAAAAACAACACAATGGTAGTTCAACTGAAAACAACGTCAGTCTGGATTTGTTTCATTCAAATCATGCAAATTAGAGTCCAAAACAAGAGAAAAATGTTTGAAAAAGTAGACACGATTCAGATGTATCAACTCCCCCAAGCTTAATTCATTGCTTGTCCTCAACCAATTCAATTGACAAACTGAAAATGATAAACAAAAACTTTTACGAACTCTTTTGTTCTTGTATCCGTATATAAGCTTAAATAGTACCCAGGTTTTCAGCAAAGATCATAACTAACCATGCAAATGATAACCCTTAGAAATTATATCCACTCATATCAATAGCATAATCAACTAGCGAGCAACAATAATATATCTCAAATGCCAACACTTTGTCAAAACAATCATGATATAATATGACAATATGGTATCTCGTTAGCCCTTTCTAAGACCGCAAAACATAAATTTAGAGCACCTCCAAAGTTCAAGCAGTGACTAAACATTGTAATTCATGGTAGAAGAGATCCAGTCATGATGCACACAAATATTGACTATACACAATGCATAAGAATGACAATAGTGCTCTTTGGACTGGTGCTCGATTGAGAAGGTGATGACTCAACAATAAAAGTAAAATAACATAAAAATAATAGATAAGCCCTTCGCAGAGGGAAGCAAAGATTTGCAGAGGTGCCAAAGCTTGAAGCTTAAATCAGAGATAAATATAATTGTGAGAGCCATGCCTTTCCTGTCAACGTCACGACTGAGAGTTTTCAATATCTTCCATGCTAAACACATTAGTGGCGGTTCCCAAGCGGTAAAGTAGAGTTTACTCCCCCTCCACCCACAAACACAAGCCATGGCTAGCCGAATCATCGGGTGCCCTCCATACCAACAACTTTTCGAGGCAGTTTGTTTCATTATTTTGCAATTTAATCATGGGACCAGGCATCCCGAATACCATCCCCTCTTGTGCAAGGACAAGTGAATAAACACTTATCATAAGAATAATCCGCTTAGCGTGGAAGATAATGACCGCCCCTCTCATAATAAAGAGAGGAAACTTGATGTTGTTGAAATATATATGAGCATATCTTCCCCTCTCATAATAATTTTCAATAGCATCATGAATGAATTCAACAATATAACTATCACATAAAGCACTCTTTTCATGATGCATAAGCATAGAAATTTTATTACTCTCCACATAAGCAAATTTATTCTCATAAATAGTGGTGGGAGCAAACTCAACAAAATAACTATCATGTGACTGAAAATTAAAATTATGATGACAAGTTTCATGGTTATAATTATTCTCTATAACATATATGTCATCACCATAATCATCATAGATATCAACTTTGTTTTCGTAATCAATTGAAACCTCTTCCAAAATAGTGGAATCATTACTAAATAAAGTCATGACCTCTCCAAATCCACATTCATCAATATAATCATCATAAATAGGAGGCATGCTTTCATCATAGTAAATATTCTCATGAAAACTTGGGGGACTAAAAATATCATCTTCATCAAATATAGCATCCCAAGCTTATGGCTTTGCATGTCGTTAGCATCATGGGTATTCAAAGAGTTCATACCAACAACGTTGCAATCATTCTCATCATTCAAAGATTTTTTGTCAAACATTTTATAGGATTCTTCCCCTATCAATTGAGCACAATTTTCCTTTCCATCATTTTCTCGAAAGACATTATAAATATGAACAATATGATGCAACCTCAATTCCATTTTTTGTAGTTTTCTTTTACAAACCAAACTAGTGATAAAACAAGAAAATAAAAGAATCAACTGCAATATCTAAAGATATAACTTCAAACACTCACCTCCCCGGCAACGGCGCCAGAAAAGAGCTTGATGTCTACTACACAACTTGTTCTTGTAGACTCGTGTTGGGCCTCCAAGCGCAGAGTTTTGTAGGACAATAGCAGATTTCCCTCAAGTAGATGACCTAAGGTTTATCAATCCATGGGAGGTGTAGGATGAAGATGGTCTCTCTCAAACAACCCTGCAACCAAATAATAAAAAGTCTCTTGTGTCCCCCAACACACCAAATACAATGGTAAATTGTATATGTGCACTAGTTCGGCGAAGACATGATGATACAAGTGTAGTAATGATAGTAGATATTGATTTTTGTAATAGGAACAATAAAAAACAGCAAGGTAGCAATTGATAAAATGGAGCACAAATGGTATTGCAATGCTTGAAAATGAGGCCTAGGGTCCGTATTTTCGCTAGTGCAATCTCTCAAACAATGCTAATGTAATTGGATCATATAACCATCCCTCAACGTGTGATGAAGAATCACTCCAAAGTTCTTATCTAGCGGAGAACATAAGAAGAAATTGTTTGTAGGGTACGAAACCACCTTAAAGTTATTCTTTCCGTTCGATCTATTCAAGAGTTCGTACTAAAATAGCACAAAGTTATTTTTTTTCCGTTCGATCTATCCAAGAGTTCGTACTAAAATAGCACCATATGATACGCATCAACCAACTCTAATGTCACCTAGATACTCCAATGTCACCACAAGTATCTGTGAGTTAATTATACGATACACATCAAACAATTTCAGATTCATAATACTCGATCCAACACAAAGAACCTCAAAGAGTGCCCCAAGATTTCTACCGGAGAAATAAGGACGAAAACATGCATCAACCCCTATGCATAGATTACCCCAATGTCACCTCGGGAATCTGTGAGTTGAGTGACAAAACATATATCAAGTGAATCAATATAACACCCCATTTTTACCACGGGTATTCATAGCAAGACATACATCAAGTGTTCTCATATCCATAAAAGTATTCAATCCGATAAGAATGAAATCTCAAAGGGAAAACTCAATTCACAACAAGATAGAGAGGGAAAAACACCATACGATCCAACTATATTAACAAAGCCCGCGATACATCAAGATCGTGACATCTCAAGAACACGAGAGAGAGAGAGATTAAACACATAGCTACTGGTACAAACCCTCAGCCCCGAGGGTGGACTACTCCCTCCTCATCATGGTGGCCGCCGGGATGATGAAGATGGCCACCGGTGATGATTTCCCCCTCCGGCAGGGTGCCGGAACGGGGTCTAGATTGGTTTTTCATGGCTACAGAGGCTTGCGGTGGCGGAACTTCTGATCTAGGGTTATTTCTGATGGTTTCTCTATTTATAGGATTTTTCAGCGTTGGAATCACGCGAAGATGGCCTCGAGGTGGGCACAACCCACCTGGGCGCGCCCAGGTGTCTTGTGCTCACCTCCTTCACCTTCTGGTCCTCTCACAAAGCTTCTAGTGCCTCTTTTGTTTCCAAAAAATGTCAAAAAGTTACGTTGCATTTGGAGAACTTTTATTTCTGCACAAAAAATAACACCACGGTAGTTTTGCTAAAAATGACATCAGTCCGGGTTAGTTCCATACAAATCATACCAAAACCATATATAATTATTGTAAACATGGCATGGATACTTCATAAATTATAGATATGTCGGAGACGTATCACGCAGCCCCCCGCCACCGATAGCTAGAGCGCCTCCTCCATGCCATTGTCAGGCGAGCGCGCGTCCTCCTCGTGGCGGGACACTTCGAGGGCACGCTGGAGCGCCTCCTTGAGTGGGGCCTGGTACGCCGCCTCTGCCTCCTCGTCTTCCTACGCTACCACTGGGGGCGGCGGTGCAAAGTCGGCTGGACGGTGTCGCGACGGCGCACGTCGTGCTTGGTGGCGAACCAGACATCCCATTTGGGGGAGTCTGGCGCGTATGCCAGGTCGTGGCGTTGCTTTGGCGTCAGGAGGACATGTCTGGCGTGGATTGCGGTACTGTAGGCACCAGGATGCGGTGGGGGTCCAGGTGCCAGCCATGCGGGAGGTTCACGTCGTGCCACGGCAGCGGGGCGCGATACTTCCAGTGGTACCACATGTGATACTATGATGTATAGACGGTCCCGCGCCCTTCTAGCCGTTGGCACCAACGTCCGCCTCGCTGGTCCGTGTGATGAGTTGGCCTTGTCCTACTTGGCCTTGCCCTTTCCTTTGCCGAAGAAACCCGCCACGACTAGGGCTACGGTTTGTGTCGCCGGTGAGGGAACAAGTGTGGCTAGATGTGGACGGGAGTGGAGGAGAAGTGGATGAGCCCCCAGCATGCTTGCCATTTATAGAGAGTGGACTTTGGATGCTTCCAGCCGCTGCCATGCGGGTCTGAGTTAGGTGGCGGCATTGACTACAACCGCGTGGGGTAGTTGGGTGGGCGACACGCGGGTCGAGGCGGACACCGAGCGGACGCGTGGCGCGTCCATCTCGTGTCCGTGTGAACACAAATTTGGGTCGGAAATGCGTCCACATAGACAGTGAGCAGGCGAGATTTGGGTTTACGTCGGCGTGTTGGGCCGGCGTTTTCATCAGTTTTGATTCAAACGGACACGTGAGGACCAAATGCATCGGCGCATTGGAGTTGCCCTAATTCTTATGATAGTCTTAATTAGGGTTTAGTGGATTCGCCGGGCCCACCCTAAAATTCAGGCGGATGTTAGTTAAGGTGGAAGGAGGTTTCATAAGGGCAGGTAGACGTAGGTCTAGCATTTTTTTGGGGGGCTCTCCTTGCCGTTGGGCGCGCTTGTTGCGTAGCGGCCACCGCGAATCTCCCACAGCGATCGATCGAATCCTCAGCGGCCCGCGCTCGGACGCAACGCATGCAACAACGCCCCCGGAATCCACAGCCGCGCGCGCGTGCATGCATGCATTGTCCCCCGCCGCGCCTCGCCTCGGTGCGCGCCCGTAGACCGGCCGGCGCGCGCGACCACCGGGACACGCACGGGCGCGGCGAGAGCGGGCGAGAGAGCAAAACGCCCACGGCCGTAGCGTACGTACTACATGGATGGACGCGTACGTATTACCACGACGCATGGGACGAGATGCCATGTGGCGCCGGCCTCTGTGGTGGTCTGGTGGTCACGGCACGTGATGCGCATATGCATTGCCGTTGCTGTCGGCTTCCGCTCGTCTTGCGCGCGCGCGTGCGCCGGACAGCTACGTTCTCTCGTTCGTTCGTGCCCTCTCCGTGGACTCTTGCGGTCGAGACGTTGCTCTCCGTCGCGTGAATCTGTACCACTAAACCACTGTGCTACGTGGTACGAACGGTACGGTTCAAGTTTCAAGACTCATGTTGCAGTTGGACAAAATATTTGACCCAACTGTTAATTTACGTACGCCATCACTTGTTCCGAACACATAGTAATATTTACAAGTATCAGTGCTTCACGACCGTGAGACAACGGAAGAACAGCGGTGCTCATGTACCCTCCAGCACCCCGTCAGTCTGCCTCGTCTCCGATGGCTTTAAAGTCATGGGGTGCGGTGGATCCCGGTTCTTGTTGGCAAGAAGACTTCGTTTTTAGATGTGTTTTTGAATTTTGTCAGGGTTTGTGTCGTACTTAAAAAGGCGAGACGGCGGCAGCTCTCTGAAGATGAAATAAGATTTTTCCCTCCTAACCCCCGTTCCAGTGGTGCATCTAGTATCGTCGGTGGGTGTGCAGAGGTGTGTCTCCAGCGGATCTACCTTTGGTGGATTTGCTCGGATCTGTTTATCATTCGTCTACGTTCGTGTGTCTTCGTTTTTTATTCTTCCGACCTACGTTACTCTTCATCGGCGGCAGTTGCTGTTCTGGTGTGCTGGTCCTATATGGCCTTAGCACGACGACTTTTCGACTGTTTACTATAACAAATTGTTCGGCTCTGGTGAGGGAGAGGCGACGACGGCGGCGCGCCTTCGGCTCGTTCAGTGTTTGTAGTCGTCGATAGGTGGTCTATGAATCTGGATGTAATTTATATTATTTATGGCGTTCGTGTACTTCCATGAGTATATATAAGATATTTTTCCGAAAAAAAATTATATTTACTAGTATCAGTGCGAGTTGAAAAGTCATCCGGACAATGGTTGTCCTTGCTAGCTAGTTAAGTGAACTAAGCTTAACTTATTCTTACCACCAGAGGCCAAATATTTGACCAGGAAGACATGCCACTATATATGCCAGAGCGATGCGAGTCAAGTACAGTTATAGCCGAATATTTGACCAGCAAACTATACATGCGAATATATGACAGGTATGCGATGCCAGTGAAGTACACATATATACGTGCTAGTGGTGCATGTTAACGTTGGAATCCAAAACGAGCCAGCCGAGGATCGATGAAGAATATTTACATATCCCTTGCGCCCATCACGTACCCGTCGATGGATTCGATGGATCGTATCAACTTTGGGTCGCAAGGCGACGCACGTAAAGGTGAAAAGAGAGGGGCGTCGTGGTGCTCGTGCATGCATGCATGGTCACGGGGAGGGGCTGGGTGCAGGTGCAGGTGCAGGCACACACGGTTGTTGAAAAGGCAGAGCACGGTTGCCTGGGAGAGCCGCTTTGGTCCTGGTCCACCACGCGAGGGCGCAGGGGAATCCGGCTCCCCGCCAAGCGCTGCGCGCCAAACCCCCCGTCTGTCTCAGAGAGAAAGCCACCCCGTCGCAAAGCCTCTCTCTCAGGCAGCCAAGGGAGCATATATTTGATATTTCTTGTGCTGTTCTACTATATGCATTTCCTTGCTGTGACGTCCTGGCGTGCATGTCGCCACCCCGGCACAGCCAGAGAGATATTACTACTGTTAACAGGAGGACAGAGGTGAGAGAGAGGTTGGAGGGAGGGAGGGGTACCTGACGCTGTGCCAGCCAGCTAGGGCAGTGTCTAGCTAGGTTTTTTTTTCTCTCGGCCCGCTTGGTGCGTAGCGCCATGCACCTTTATTCCGCGCCTTGTAATCATGCTGCTTGTGCGTGTATATATGGATGGACTGGAAGCTGAGGCCTGGAGGAGCGTGCAATGTGCGTGCATGTGTGCGCTCTTTGCCCGCGTTGTGTCATGTCATCATCTCCCTCTCATGTGAGTGAGTGAGAGATAATACTAGCTAGGGTTTGTGTGAGTGCGTGAGAGGGATTAGCTAGCTAGGGCACTCTGGGTATGAGGAGGAGGAGCTGCCGCGGCTCCCAGCTATTTATAGGGGGCTGCGTACAGCGTACAATCAAGCTAGCAACACCTACCACTACCATGCTCCCTCCAGTCTTCTTCCTCCTCCCTCCATCCACACGCTCACCAACACCTACCATTACCAAGCTAGCTCTCTCTCCTCTCCATGAGTAGCGCCATCCATCCACACGCACAATGTAGAGTGTCCTGAGGTCGGCATTGAGAGGGGGGCCTCGTTTGTGAGCGCGGACATCGACGGATGACTGACGCCGTGCAATGCAGCTTCTGGATGGGGAGGTAGGTGAAGGCTCGGCAGGAAGGAAGAGGTGAAAACAATGGGATATGCCTGGCTCCCTGTATGCCACTCGCGTAGCTGCCAACTCTCCAAACCCAGCGTTGGCTCTACCGCGGATGGCGTGCGAGGAGCCAAGCATGACCGTCTCTCTCTCTCTCTCTCTCTCTCTCTCTCTCTCTCTCTGGTTGCTTTAGATTCCTGGAAATGAACCGCATCATGCATGTGATGCTATGTACAAGCAGCTAGCGATAATGGTAGGGAGTACTCCAAGATCTATACAGTACTTTTGTACGTACGTTTGGCATAATCTGTGTCCTTGTGAATGCATGGTAAGCATATTAAAGTAGTTTTGGTTCCCAGCGTGTAAACAACAATCTGTATACTAATCAATCTAAGCCTCCTTAAGACCTTAACTATATAAGTTCATATGCAACCCTCATCGAGTGCAGCAACTGTTCTGATGACTATGTATTGACCTTTTTTCTTTGTTTTTTGAATCGATCGTCACTTCATTCTGTTTTCTTGTAGTTTGTACGCTGCTGCAGGCCGGCAGATATGTATGCACAAGTATCATTCAAACACTTGCATGGCTCCATCTCATTAATCATCCAGATTCCAGAGGGGGAGCTACACATACTTTTCATGGTGCTGGTCGATACCTGACCCGGCTGGCGTACACCGTACAGGCTCCAATGTCAATGCATCTGCGCATCTATATATCAGCAGAAAAGCTAGGTGTATATATAGCTCGCTCGTCAGACCATATGCATGCATTGGTCTTACTTAGTCGTTTGATCCTGATTCAGATGGTCAAAATCATGTACACTTTGAGATTTCACCTTTCCTGTAAGAACATGTAATATCCTTGGTGTGTTCCATTCTCGAATATTCAATGAATTAAGCCGAAATACTGTACTAGCTTTTCTCATCTGGAATGAAAAAAAAACTACTTGTATGCTCGTTGTTCTGCCGTATATAATTCCTTCTTTTTCCTTGAGAGAAGGGCACATATCGTCCCAAGGTCTAGCTGACCACGAAGCACGTGTGTAGTACACGGTTTGCAGCACTATCTTGTAATTTGTTCCCTCGGCAGAAATGTTCGATTTGACATATAAACAAACGCGTGAATTTCATATGGCGCTACGATCGTTGTCAGTAACATGATTATAGACTTGCCAATCAAATCAGTTAGTGTAGTAGTACAGTTGACAAAACTTGGGCTATATTAACCCCCCCCCCCCCCACCCCCCACCAAAAAAAACTTGGGGTATATTATATGGTCGTTTAGTAGTGTTACCATCTTTTCTCAACAATTTAGTGTCATCATCTTTTTTAAGGTAAGCGTGGGCTTTATTAATTATACATCAACATCAAGAATACAATGTCCGGTATTCGCAAAAAAAAAAAAGAATACAATGTCCGGGAGTTCCAGTAACCCTACATATATATGTCTCTGCACCTACAGGTAGCACAGATGCTGTCTTGCCACACTATGAGCTTCGTTGTTGAGCACCCGACGCTCATGGTGAACTTGCACCACATGAAACTGAGATCGTTTCTCTTGAAACTCCTTAAGGAAGAAGTTGTACAGCCCGCGCCACCAGCTGACAATCAGCCGAGATGTGTTCCTTCCGAAGATGCAGGTGAGAGGCTAGTGACAGCCTCTCATTGCACGCCGCCGCCGCCGCTTCAAGCACTGCCGGTTCCCTCATCCCACGATAAACAACAGCATAGCCTCCTAGATATTTTTCCCATATAATCACGACGCACTGCTCCAATAGCTCATCGAGATAAATGCATGTGTGGTACTGATTGTTTTTATGTCAACTGAGTTTCAATTCTTTGAAAAATACACATCCCAATTTCAAATCTTTTGTAAGTGGTTCATCAGAGAGCCTATTGACCCCGGACACATGCTGACTGGCCTATGTGAGGCTTTGATTACCGCCACGTAGTCCATAATTTGCACAAAACCCCCCACAAAATAATCTCTTCCAATTCTATGACCCCTACTCTCCCCTGACGCGGTCAAGCTCTCGGCGCGTCTTCATCCAACTCTTGCTGTTCCCCAACAACAGACTACTGATAAATAGATTACCACTCTCACAAAATCTATCCCGGTGCCTCTTGTTCCCCAACAATCCAAATATCTCACCAAGATGAGTTTCATCCATTACATCAGCCACATCAAGCATTTTGTGGTTAAACTAGCTACAAGTGTATATATAGTTGCAGGTGGCTAGGAACAATACACATATATAGAGGAACTTTGCCTGATATCATTAATTAAATTGTTGATGATGAGAACGAGTCACTACAGTAGGTAAGAAGTAAATGCGCTTCATATCACAATAGCATAAGCCGATCATATCCTCAGGCTTATGCACCGGATTGTACGCTTTGAGTTTATAATTATTAAGATAGACATGCATAGAAAATGTATTTTGAAATCCGTTTGATGCTGGAGTTAAGACTCTTGTGCTACTATATCCAAAAGTGATGATAAGAGCAAACAAAAGTTTCACTAAGTATACAATTTTATTCTCTTATTTCTTAACCTTATTTTACCAGTTTCTACTATATGCGTACTCATTGTTGCGTTCATATTCAACCTTTAGTTTGACCTTGATAACATGGACTCTGTTTAATCCATCTTAATTTTTGAAATGGAGTTCGTCACCGCCCATGCATCCTCGAGGACTACTCTTCACACAACCAATCTTATAGTGACACTTTGGCTTGTTCATATTGTAGGTTAACTATTTAGACTTCTTTGAGTAAGCATCTGTCAGCCATAGTTTTTTTTAGGCAAAACACACTTTATGTGGAAGATAGAATGTTTATATGTACAATAATTGGATCATAGGGGAGACCCAACCAGACACAACAGCCTATCCTTAGAGTAGCGGCGTGCTTTGCAAGGTTATATATGAGCCTTGAAATTGATGTTTCTATGGTCACGAACAAAATTGCAAAGTTCAAGAGCGACTTTTGACTTTTGCTTTGTCTGATGATGGCGCCATAGCTTTCCTTGCATGATGTCATCAACCACGGTTTTGCAGTTAGAGGCTATCACAATATTGTGGTCATATAGATCCTCTTCTAGGGTAAGCCCTTCACGACAGGCTAGGGCTTCCAACCGACATAGATACGGTGCGTCTAAGTCTCATCTGTAGCAAGACCGAATGCACCATCACCTGACGAGCCTCCTTAAATGGGTCAGGCCAATAAGCACGTACACCTATGTGACCTATCACACACTACACGTGTAAGCATGAACTTTACGTGTTGTTTTCTTTTCTTTTTTCCTCTTCCTTTTTTCTTCGTTCCTTCTGAAATGTTCTAACAAATAGATTAGTAAAATTTTAGAAGAATGTTCCTATATTATCTAAAAACTGCAATTAAAAATACTTTACCATCTGTTTGAAAAATGTTCGTTGTGTGATTAAAATAAGTTACCATTATTTATAAAATATTCATGTATTTATAAAAAATATTAACCATGTATTTTTAAACTGTTCATCATATTTTAAAAATCTTCATCATGTATTAAAAATAGTCACAAGTTTAAAAATGTTCAACACCTTTGAAAAAATATTCATGAAAAAAATGTGTTATGGTAATTTAAAAAAAGTATTTGGAACTTTAAAAAAATTATTCATGTTATTAAAAAACGTCCGCCATTTAAAAAATATGTGGACAACATTTTAAAAATATATTCATGAAATGCAAAATTGTGTTTGCGCAGTTTTAGAAAAATGTGCATAACATATAAAAAAATAGTTTGTGCCATTTATAAAAAATCCCAACAATTAACAAAATGTTTGCACAAAACATTTTTGAAAATTGTTCAAACATGTTAAACAATGTTCACTATATTGGTACGAGCAAGATCGTTTCTCTTGAAGCTCCTTAAGAAGGACACTGTATGGCCCGCACCACGTCCTCACAGTAAGTCGAGATGTGTACCTTCCGAAGATGCAGGTGTGAGGCAAGTGACAACTCCTCATTGCATGTTGTCGATAATGGAGTCACTACTGTGGCGTGCACCCCGAGTAATTATAGTTCTCCTTATGTCCGATCGTATCGTCCACATAGCTGGCTGCTTGATATTCTTTTTGTAGTGAGGCTCTTTCCAAGCATTCAAATTGACATTTTGTTTCTGAACTTTGTACGTGTTGGAGGTCATCATTATCACCAAATAACTCTCAAAGATAATCTCTGCCATTTGCAACAATTAGCAACCAAACGCGGGACCTCATTAATGAGTGATTTATGTCGTATCGCACTTATAAACTTCAATGCAAAAATGATGTGTGAGAGGTGCTTATTTTCGATAAATATAGTTAAAATCTTAAGCATCTATTCGCGTTGCTACCTTTGATTACCGTTGCATGTTGATGGCATCATCTCTAAAAAAAATCATACGGTTTGTTTTTAGTACTATTCCCAACCAATATCTTGCCACCTACATATTTGTTTAGTCGTTTGTAAAGAAGCCTAATTAGTTGTCATGTTTATAGACCAAATTACATTAATTCATTTAGACACTTACATGTATTTGCGGTTTCGTGCGTTCCAAATTACTTTCATGGTTTTGTACCATCTCCCAATATATTTAAAATTGTTTCAATTGCTTTGTGCAAGCCGACTCTTATAAAAAACACAAAATGTTATATAACTAGCCTGTGCGAATGCACGGCTTCAAGAATATATGAGAGCGACATCAACACGCACTATCCACAACAGGCCGAAATGGAACGAGAGCAATTCTCCATCAACATATCTGATATGAGACGACAACGGCATTTTGTCACAGAAAGGATGCTTTCAAGTGATGCATCATCGTCAACACGCCGCTGCAACACCATCGTTGACACTTCATTGGCAAGGTCTACATCAACATTGTCATCACCAATATCTTCGTCAACACACATCGCGCTGCTTCGTCCACAAGATGGTCATCTTTAGCGTCTCTAGCTCCTTGTATGCCACTCGTCTAGCTGCCTACCCGATTAAGCTCTACCGCAGATGACGCGCGAGGAGCCAAGCATTTTGGTCTCTCTCTCTCTCTCTCTCTCTCTCTCTCTCTCTCTAGTAGAAAACAAGGCTGGTTCGGGCCTGGCCAGCCCATTAGTCCTGGTTCATTCACGAACCGAGACCCATGGGGGGCATTCGTCCCGGTTCGTGAGCCCAGGGGGCCGGCCGGGGCCTCGTGGGCATTGGTCCCGGTTCGTCTGGACACATTTGTCCTGGTTCCTGGCACGAACCGGGACTAATGGGCCTCGCTCCTGGCCCACAGCCATTGGTCCCGGTTCGTGGCTCGAACCGGGACAGAAGGGGGAGCTTTAGTCCTGGTTCCAGCCACGAACCGGGACGAATTAGTTGCCTATATATACCCCATCGCCGCAGCAGAGCACTCCACAGTGCTATATTTTTTGCTCGCCGGCGAGGGGGAGGGCATTTGGGTGCTCTAGCTCACCTCCTATGCACATGAGGTGTTCGATGAAATGCCCGAGCCACACTAGTTAATCTTTCTCCTCTCAAAACTCGACCTCCGAGCTCCATTTTCCCTGAGATTTGTCTAGGTTTAGCGGTTCGTCAAGCCCCGTCCCCGTCTTCACCGCCGTCGATCGCCCGCGCCGGCACAACCGTGGTGAGCCTCTTGTTCTTATCTTCTTTCTGAAAGAAAAAAAAATTCTTACTTCACATAGATACTTGTCTAATTTTCTTACTTTTATTATTCCTTGTTATTATATAGTGCGATAGTTTTGGTATCCACCCCCCGTCGGCCCTCGTCCTGTCTATGATTCGGATGTGGTATATATTATCTTTTTATAACTATTTGGTTCATTTATTGTTTATGACAATTGCCGACCAACGTGACATAGACTTTATTTATCTAGGAGGTGGTTGAACCAGATATTCCAACCGACCCTATTGTCGAGAGGTTAAATTTAGTTGAAGAAGAAAACAATTACTTGAAGGAAAAAATTAAAAAATTGAGGAGGAGAAGATGATATTGGAGTTGCATGTTGCGGATGTCGTCGATGATCACAAGATCAAGATGGATGCAATGCGGTTGAAGATTATAAAGATTAGAAAATATGCCATTCATACCGAGGCTTGGTATCATTATGCCGTTGGATCAATTGTTACCTTGGTTGCGATTATGATCGCATTTGTTGTTGCATTGAAATGTTTTACATAATTTCAATGTATCGTTTAATTAGATGCTCTGGAGAGCTATATGTTGTTCAATGAGAACTATGTATGTACTTTGGTTTTAATGTGATGATGAACTTTTATTAATTTGATCACTTATCTATTCATTATGTTGCCTTCTATCGAAGAAAAAGTGAAGACTTTCTCTCCACAACTATTATGATGATGCCTTTGATCTAGAATATCACTGCAGTTACATGTGAAGAAATGAAATGCTTCTTGTAACAGACGAGTTTCCGTATGAAACCCTAATACTTCGAAAGAGATTGTCCGTTTTGTACACGAAGTGCATCCAGTTTTTGCCGTAACCCTCTCTACTTTCTTGCACATGCTATGTGGATGAAATGATGATACCATGCCAACTTTTAACCTTTTCAGAGTGAATTTGGAATGCTTTTCAATTTCAGGGTCTTATAGCTCAAAATAATCAGTAAATGCATGAAAAATAACAAATGAAGTCAGAAAGGGTTGAAAATTGATGATGTGGCTTTGAATGGTGCATTTTGAACACAGAAAAAGTCTGGAGTTCAAATAAGTTCAAAAAAAAAATGAAATGCCTGTTGTAACAGATGAGTTTCTGTATGAAACCCTGATACTTCGAAAGAGATTGTCCGTTTTGTACACGAAGTGCATCCAGTTTTTGCCGTAACCCTCTCTACTTTCCTGCTCATGCTATGTGGATGAAATGATGATACCATGCCAACTTTCAACCTTTTTAGAGTGAATTTGAAATGCTTTTCAATTTCAGGGTCTTATAGCTCAAAATAATCAGTAAATGCATGAAAAATAACAAAGGAAGTCAGAAAGGGTTGAAAATTGATGATGTGGCTTTGAATGGTGCTTTTTGCACACAGAAAAAGTCTATAGTTCAAATAAGTTCAAAAAATGAAATCCATGTTGTAACAGACGAGTTTCCGTATGAAACCCTGATACGTCGAAATAGATTGTCCGTTTTGTACACGAAGTGCATCCAGTTTTTGCCGTCAACCACTCTACTTTCTTGCACATGCTATGTGGATGAAATGATGATACCATGCCAACTTTCAACTTTTTAAGACTTCATTTGAAATGATTTCAATTTCAGGGTCTTATAGCTCAAAATAATCCGTAAATGCATGAAAAATAACAAATGAAGTCAGAAAGGGTTTAAAATTGATGATGTGTCTTTGAATGGTGCATTTTGAACACAGAAAAGTCTGGAGTTCAAATAAGTTCAAAAAATGAAATCCCTGTTGTAACAGACGAGTTTCCGTATGAAACCTTGATACTTCGAAATAGATTGTCCATTTTGTACACGAAGTGCATCCAGTTTTTGCCGTAATCCTCTCTACTTTCTTGCACATGCTATGTGGATGAAATGATGATACCATGCCAACTTTCAACCTTTTCGGAGTTCATTTGAAATGCTTTTCAATTTCAGGGTCTTATAGCTCAAAATAATCAGTAAATGCATGAAAAATAACAAATGAAGTCAGAAAGGGTTGAAAATTGATGATGTGTCTTTGAATGGTGCATTTTGAACACAGAAAAAGTCTGGAGTTCAAATAAGTTCAAAAAAATGAAATGCCTATTGTAACAGACGAGTTTCCGTTTGAAACCCTGATACTTCGAAATAGATTGTCCGTTTTGTACACGAAGTGCATCCGGTTTTTGCCGTAACCCTCTCTACTTTCCTGCACATGCTATGTGGATGAAATGATGATACCATGCCAACTTTCAACCTTTTCGGAGTTCATTTGAATTGCTTTTCAATTTCAGGGTCTTATAGCTCAAAATAGTCAGTAAATGCATGAAAAATAACAAATGAAGTCAGAAAGGGTTGAAAAATGATGATGTGGCTTTGAATGGTGCATTTTGAACATAGAAAAAGTCTGGAGTTCAAATAAGTTCAAAAAAATGAAATGCCTATTGTAACAGACGAGTTTCCGTATGAAACCCTGATACTACGAAATAGAATGTCCGTTTTGTACACGAAGTGCATCCAGTTTTTGCCGTAACCCTCTCTACTTTCTTGCACATGCTATGTGGATGAAATGATGATACCATGCCAACTTTCAACCTTTTCGGAGTTCATTTGAAATGCTTTTCAATTTCAGGGTCTTATAGCTCAAAATAATCAGTAAATGCATGAAAAATAACAAATGAAGTCAGAAAGGGTTGAAAATTGATGATGTGGCTTTGAATGGTGCGTTTTGAACACAGAAAAAGTATGGAGTTCAAATAAGTTCGAAAAAATGAAATGCCTGTTGTAACAGACGAATTTCCGTATGAAACCCTGATACTTCGAAATAGATTGTCCGTTTTGTACACGAAGTGCATCCAGTTTTTGCCGTAACCCTCTCTACTTTCTTGCACATGCTATGTGGATGGAATGATTATACCATGCCAACTTTCAACCTTTTCGGAGTTCATTTGAAATGCTTTTCAATTTCAGGGTCTTATAGCTCAAAATAATCAGTAAATGCATGAAAAATAACAAATGTAGTCGGAAAGGGTTGAAAATTGATGATGTGGCTTTGAATGGTGCATTTTGAACGCAGAAAAAGTCTGGAGTTCAAATAAGTTCAAAAAAATGAAATGCCTGTTGTAACAGACGAGTTTCCGTATGAAACCCTGATACTTCGAAAGAGATTGTCCATTTTGTACACGAAGTGCATCCAGTTTTTGCCGTAAACCACTCTACTTTCTTGCACATGCTATGTGGATGAAATGATGATACCATGCCAACTTTCAACCTTTTCAGAGTTCATTTGAAATGCTTTTCAATTTCAGGGTCTTATAGCTCAAAATAATCAGTAAATGCATGAAAAATAACAAATGAAGTCAGAAAGGGTTGAAAAATGATGATGTGTCTTTGAATGGTGCATTTTGAACACAGAAAAAGTGTGGAGTTCAAATAAGTTCAAGAAAATGAAATCCCTTTGTAACAGACGAGTTTCCGTATGAAACCATGATACTTCGAAAGAGATTCTCCGTTTTGTACACGAAGTGCATCCAGTTTTTGCCGTAACCCTCTCTACTTTCTTGCACATGCTATGTGGATGAAGTGATGATACCATGCCAACTTTCAACCTTTTCAGAGTTCATTTGAAATGCTTTTCAATTTTAGGGTCTTATAGCTCAAAATAATCAGTAAATGCATGAAAAATAACAAATGAAGTCAGAAAGGGTTGAAAAATGATGATGTGTCTTTGAATGGTGCATTTTGAACACAGAAAAAGTGTGGACTTCAAATAAGTTCAAGAAAATGAAATCCCTTTGTAACAGACGAGTTTCCGTATGAAACCATGATACTTCGAAAGAGATTCTCCGTTTTGTACACGAAGTGCATCCAGTTTTTGCCGTAACCCTCTCTACTTTCTTGCACATGCTATGTGGATGAAGTGATGATACCATGCCAACTTTCAACCTTTTCAGAGTTCATTTGAAATGCTTTTCAATTTCAGGGTCTTATAGCTCAAAATAATCAGTAAATGCATGAAAAATAACAAATGAAGTCAGAAAGGGTTGAAAATTGATGATGTGGCTTTGAATGGTGCGTTTTGAACACAGAAAAAGTATGGAGTTCAAATAAGTTCGAAAAAATGAAATGCCTGTTGTAACAGACGAATTTCCGTATGAAACCCTGATACTTCGAAATAGATTGTCCGTTTTGTACACGAAGTGCATCCAGTTTTTGCCGTAACCCTCTCTACTTTCTTGCACATGCTATGTGGATGAAATGATGATACCATGCCAACGTTCAACCTTTTCGGAGTTCATTTGAAATGCTTTTCAATTTCAGGGTCGTATAGCTCAAAATAATCAGTAAATGCATGAAAAATAACAAATGAAGTCAGAAAGGGTTGAAAAATTATGATGTGTTTTTGAATGGTGCATTTTGAACAAAGAAAAAGTCTGGATTTAAAATAAGTTCAAAAAATGAAATCCCTTTGCAACAGACGAATTTCCGTATGAAACCCTGATACTTCAAAAGAGATTGTCCGTTTTGTACACGAAGTGCATCCAATTTTTGCCGTAACCCTGTCTACTTTCTTGCACATGCTATGTGGATGAAATGATGATACCATGCCAACTTTCAACCTTTTCAGAGTTCATTTGAAATGCTTTTCAATTTCAGGGTCTTATAGCTCAAAATAATCAGTAAATGCATGAAAAATAACAAATGAAGTCAGAAAGGGCTGAATAATGATGATGTGGATTTGAATGGTGCATTTTGAACACAGAAAAAGTGTGGAGTTCAAAGAAGTTCAAAAAAATGAATTCCCTTTGTAACAAACGAGTTTCCGTATGAAACCCTGATACTTCGAAAGTGATTGTCCGTTTTGTACACGAAGTGCATCCAGTTTTTGCCGTAACCCTCTCTACTTTCTTGCACATGCTATGTGGATGAAATGATGATACCATGCCAACTTTCAACCTTTTCAGAGTGAATTTGAAATGCTTTTCAATTTTATGGACTTATAGCTCAAAATAATCAGTAAATGCATGAAAAATAACAAATGAAGTCAGAAAGGGTTGAAAATTGATGATGTGGCTTTGAATGGTGCATTTTGAACACAGAAAAAGTATGGAGTTCAAATAAGTTAAAAAAATGAAATCCCTTTGTAACAGATGAGTTACCGTATGAAACTCTGATACTTCGAAAGAGATTATCCGTTTTATACACGAAGTGCATCCAGTTTTTGCCGTAACCCTCTCTACTTTCTTGGACATGCTATGTGGATGAAATGATGATACCATGCCAACTTTCAACCTTTTTAGAGTGAATTTGAAATGCTTTTCAATTTGAGGGTCTTATAGCTCAAATAATCAGTAAATGCATGAAAAATAACAAACGAAGTCAGAAAGGGTTAAAAAATAATGATGTGGCTTTGAATGGTGCATTTTCAACACATAAAAAGTCTGGAGTTCAAAGAAGTTCAAAAAAATGAATTCCCTTTGTAACAAACGAGTTTCCGTATGAAACCCTGATACTTTGAAAGTGATTGTCCGTTTTGTACACGAAGTGCATCCAGTTTTTGCCGTAACCCTCTCTACTTTCTTGCACATGCTATGTGGATGAAATGATGATACCATGCCAACTTTCAACCTTTTCAGAGTGAATTTGAAATGCTTTTCAATTTTATGGACTTATAGCTCAAAATAATCAGTAAATGCATGAAAAATAACAAATGAAGTCAGAAAGGGTTGAAAATTGATGATGTGGCTTTGAATGGTGCATTTTGAACACAGAAAAAGTATGGAGTTCAAATAAGTTAAAAAAATGAAATCCCTTTGTAACAGATGAGTTACCGTATGAAACTCTGATACTTCGAAAGAGATTATCCGTTTTATACACGAAGTGCATCCAGTTTTTGCCGTAACCCTCTCTACTTTCTTGGACATGCTATGTGGATGAAATGATGATACCATGCCAACTTTCAACCTTTTTAGAGTGAATTTGAAATGCTTTTCAATTTGAGGGTCTTATAGCTCAAATAATCAGTAAATGCATGAAAAATAACAAATGAAGTCAGAAAGGGTTAAAAAATAATGATGTGGCTTTGAATGGTGCATTTTGAACACATAAAAAGTCTGGAGTTCAAATAAGTTCAAAAAAAATGAAATCTCTTTGTAACAAACGAGTTTCCGTATGAAACCCTGATACTTCGAAAGAGATTGTCCGTTTTGTACACGAAGTGCATCCAGTTTTTGCCGTAACCCTCTCTACTTTCTTGCACATGCTATGTGGATGAAATGATGATACCATGCCAACTTTCAACCTTTTCAGAGTGAATTTGAAATGCTTTTCAATTTTAGGGACTTATAGCTCAAAATAATCAGTAAATGCATGAAAAATAACAAATAAAGTCAGAAAGGGTTGAAAATTGATGATGTGGCTTTGAATGGTGCATTTTGAACACAGAAAAAGTATGGAGTTCAAATAAGTTCAAAAAAATGAAATCCCTTTGTAACAGATGAGTTTCCGTATGAAACCCTGATACTTCGAAAGAGATTATCCGTTTTATACACGAAGTGCATCCAGTTTTTGCCGTAACCCTCTCTACTTTCTTGCAAATGCTATGTGGATGAAATGATGATATCATGCCAAGTTTCAACCTTTTCAGAGTTCATTTGAAATGCTTTTCAATTTCAGGGTCTTATAGCTCAAAATAATCAGTAAATGCATGAAAAATAACAAATGAAGTCAGAAAGTCTGGAGTTCAAATAAGTTCAAAAAAATGAAATGCCTGTTGTAACCGGTACTAAAGGAATCAACTAAAAAGCTTTTATAAACCTCTAGTATTATTGAAACTAAAATTATATAAAATTTATGCAACTAAAATTATCAAAGTATTTTCTGTTCAAAACATTATAAGCAAAAGTAAATAAAATAAATAAGTAGAAACAAAATAAAATAAATAAGTAGAAACAAAATAAAATAAATAAGTAGAAACAAAATAAAATAAATAAGTAGAAACAAAATAAACTTTAATAAACAAGTAGAAACAAAACAAAATAAAATAAACCTTTAAAATAAAATAAAATAAAATAAGAAAACTTTAATAAAATAAATAAAAATTGCAACAGTAAAAAAGAAAACAAAAAACTGGGAAGAAAAAAGAAAACTGGGCCACCACGGCTTGAATACGACTAGGAACCCAGCTAGTTGGGCCAGGATTCGGGCCCGCAGAATGTCCAGAAGGCCCACATGCATAGCAGTGTGAGATTAGGCCCAAAGGCCTGCAATTCAGAGGAGTTCGAGAGAGATGGCAGGGCGGCGCTTATAAACAGGTGCGGCAGCTCCTGAGCTAGCTAGGTGGGACTAAACATCCCACCGCACCGCGGCTTTGGCAGGCGCAGCCCTTTGGTCCCGGTTGGTGGCACCAACCGGGACTAAAGGGTGGCATTGGTACCGGTTGGTGCCACGAACCGGCACTAATGCAGCCCTTTAGTCCCGGTTGGTGCCACCAACCGGGACCAAAGGTCTCTGTTTCCCGCCCTTTCGGCTGCTGAAAAGAGACCTTTGGTCCCGGTTGGTGGCACCAATCGGGACTAAAGGGCTGCATTAGTACCGGTTCGTGGCACGAACCGGGACTAAAGTATTTGCTATATAAGCCAGCACTTAGCATTTTTTCCAGATTTCATCGCTAATTGCCGCCCGACGACGCCGAGGTCATCGACGCCGCCAGGCTGCCCTGCCCCCGTCCGCTGTCTCCGCCGTCGCTGTCGCCCCTGCCCCGGCCTCGCCGCACCCTGCCCCGACCTCGACGCACCCTGCCTCGACCTCGCCGTTCCAAAAATAACTTTCCCGAAGGTTTCATTATGTTTGGACTCCGTTTGATATTCCTTTTCCGCAAAACACTGAAACAAGGGAAAAAACAGAAACTGGCACTGGGCTCTGGGTTAATAGGTTAGTCCCAAAAATAATATAAAAGTGTATAGTAAAGCCCATTAAACATCCAAGATGGATAATATAATAGCATGAATACTTCATAAATTATAGATACGTTGGAGACGTATCAGCATCCCCAAGCTTAATTACTGCTCGTCCTCGAGTAGGTAATGATAAAAGAAATAATTTATGAAGTGTGAATGCTAGCAGGTGCACAAGTTTGATCAATGATAATTTCAATCACCTTTTCTAGCATCATCATATGTCATAACAGTAGCTCAACTCATAGAACTTTTCATGATCAAGTAACAAGCTATTCACATGTTAAAGTATAGATCATAAACTTTCTTGAAAACTAACAAACCGTGTTATTAGTCATCAAACAATTACAATTCATCTTATTTCCAGGAAGAGTCTATGTCAGAGCTTTGATTCAGCAAACTTCACATACTCAACTATCATATAATCTTCCATGATTGCTACGTCTCAAAGCATATTTTTAGAACAAATAGCATCCATTGAACACAGAGAAAGATAGGGGCTTAATGTTTCGCCTCCCAACTTATTTATCATATAGATAATTGTCAACAATAATAATTCATGATCAAATATATTTGAATGGCCATATATGCCTAGATCTTTCCATCACATGATGCTTGCCAACTAAAGAGTGGGTTGGAATGAGAAGGAATACTACTGACTCTTGCATAAAAGTAAAAGATAGGCCCTTCGCAGAGGGAGGCAGGGATTTGCAGAGGTGCCAGGGCTCGAAGCTTTTAAAACAGAGATGAAAATAATTTTGAGAGGTATGCTTTCATCGTCAACATAACGACCAAGAGTTCCCAATATCTTCCATACTACATACATTATAGGCGGTTCCCACGCAGAAAGATAAAGATTTTACTCCCCCTCCACCAACAATCACACTCCACGGCTTGTCCGAAACAACGGGTGCCGTCCAACTTTCAACAATCCTGGGGGAGTGTTGTTTAAATTATTTGCGATTTTGTTTTTGATCTTTTGATCATAGGACTGGGCATCCCAGTTACCAGCCATATTCTCGTGAATGGTGAGCGGAGTCCACTCATCGTGAGAATAACCCACCTAGCATGGAAGATACTGATAGCCCCTAGTCGCTACATGAGCGATTCGGGCATACAAAACAGATTATTATTTGAAGGTTTAGAGTTTGGCACATGCAAATTTACTTGGAACGGCATGTAAATACCACATATAGGTAGATATGGTGGACACTCATGGAAGCAACTTGGTTCAAGGAATTTGGATGCACAAGCAGTATTCCCGCTTAGTACAGATATTTTGGCTAGAAAAGGATTCTAAATAGCAAGCACCACATGTTAGAGGATCCAAAACAATATAACTTATACAAATATACCCAAGCATAACTCATTATGTTGTCTTCCTTGTCCAACTTCAACTAATTTGCTCAGGTTTGAAAATAATTAATGGGGCTCACAATCATAGAAGATGTCCAAGATAGTATATTTATATGTGAAATCTCTCTTCCTTCAATATTCTTTCATGAATTGTTCAAGTGACCAATACAATATTTCCTAACATTCAAACAATTTACCACCTCCACTTCTTATATGTGAAGATATTACTCTCCATGGGAAAAGCATATGAAACATATATAATTTCAGATTTATGACATTCAAATCATTCAACTATTTACTCATAGGATATAAGTGAAGCACGTGAGTAAATGACAAATTACTCCAAAAAGATATAAGTGAAGATCAATGAGTAGTTAAATAATTATGTAGCTATGTGAAGACTCTCTCTCATTTAAGAATTTCAGATCTTGGAATTTTATTCATACAACAAGCAAAACAAAATAAAACGACATTTCAAGGATAGAACTCATCATGTGAAGAAGCAAAAACTTAGGCTCCACCGATACTACCCGATAGTTGTTTTAGAAGAAAGGTGGGATGCCAACCGGGGCATCCCCAAGCTTAGATGCTTGAGACTTCTTGAAATATTATCTTGGGATGCCTTGGGCATCCCCAAGCTTGACCTTTTGTGTCTCCTTAATTCCTCTCATATCACGGTCTTCCTAAACCTTAAAAGCTTCATCCACACAAAACTCAACAAGAACTTGTGAGATAGGTTAGTATAAATCCATGCAAAACCTTATCATTCTCTACTGTAGCAAATCACTAAAATTATTATTTAACATTGAATACTAAATGCCTCTGCATATTTAAAAGTCCTATCCTCAAATAGAATCATTAAACAAGCAATCATATGCAAACAATGCAAACATAACAGCAATCTGTCTAAACAGAACAGTCTGTAAAGAATGCAAGAAAATTCATACTTACCTAATTACAAAAATTATGAAAGAAAATTCCCATTGTAGTAAATTTATCAGAGCTTATTATGCAAAAGGTTTCAAAATTTTATTACATTCTGAATTTTCTAGGGAATTTTTGCAACAGCGGTAAACTTTCTGTTTTGAAACAACAACATGTAAACTTGCAAAATAAGCATGGTACAAGCTATCCTTGACGTTTTTATTGAAACTAGAGATGCAAAACATTATTCTAAATAACAGCAAGCAAATACTAACAAAATAAAATGACGCTCCAAGCAAAACACATGCCACTTGAATATTACCTTGGGGTGCCTTGGGCATCCCCAAGCTTAGGCTTTTGCCACTCCTTATTCCATAGTCCATCGAATCTTTACCCAAAACTTGAAAACTTCACAACACAAAACTTAACAGAAAACTCGTAAGCTCCGTTAGTAAGAAAATAAATCACCACTTAGATACTGTTGTGAACTCATTCTAAATTCATATTAATGTAATATCTACTGTATTCCAACTTCTCTATGGTTCATACCCTCCGAAACTACTCATAGATTCATCAAAATAAGCAAACAATACTTAGAAAACAGAATCTGTCAAAAACAGAACAGTCTGTAGTAATCTGTATCAAACGTATACTTCTGGAACTCCTAAAATTCTACCAAATTAGGAAAACCGGAGAAATTTGTGTACCAATCCAGAGCAAAAAGAATCAGATCAAAAGAACGTTTCTGTGAATTATCAAAACTAATTTACTGGGGGCAAAAGTTTCTACTTTTCAGCAGGATCAACACAGCTATCACCGTAAGCTATCCTAAAGGTCTTACTTGGCACTTTATTGAAACAAAATCTATAAAACATGATTACTACAGTAGCATAATCATGTGAACACACAAAAACAGTAAGGGTAAATATTGTGTTGTCTCCCAACAAGCGCTTTTCTTTAATGCCTTTTTAGCTAGGCATGATGATTTCAATGATGCTCACATAAAAGATAAGAATTGAAACACAACGAGAGCATCATGAAGAATATGACTAGCACATTTAAGTCTAACCCACTTCCTATGCATAGGGATTTTGTGAGCAAACAACTTATGGGAACAATAATCAACAAGCATAGGAAGGCGAAACAAGCATAACTTTAAAACTTTAAGCACATAGAGCGGAAACTTGATATTATTGCAATTCCTACAAGCATATATTCCTCCCTCATAATAATTTTAAGTAGCATCATGAATGAATTCAACAATATAACCAGCACCTAAAGCATTCTGTTCATGATCTACAAGCATAGAAATTTTATTACTCTCCACATAAGCAAATTTGTTCTCATGAATAGTAGTGGGAGCAAACTCAACAAAATAACTATCATGTGAAGCATAATCCAATTGAAAATTAAAATCATGATGACAAGTTTCATGGTTATCTTTATTCTTTATAGCATACGTGTCATCACAATAATCATCATAAATAGGAGGCATGCTTTCATCATAATAAATTTTCTCATCAAAGCTTGGGGGACAAAAAATATCATCTTCATCAAACATAGCTTCCCCAAGCTTGTGGCTTTGCATATCATTAGCATCATGGGTATTCATAGAATTCATACTAACAACATTGCAATCTTGCTCATCATACCAAGATTTAGTGCCAAACATTCTATAGATTTCTTCTTCTAGCACTTGAGCACAATTTTCCTTTCCATCATACTCACGAAAGATATTAAAAAGATGAAGCGTATGAGGCAAACCTAATTCCATTTTTTAGTTTTCTTTTATAAACTAAACTAGTGATAAAACAAGAAACAAAAAGATTCGATTGCAAGATCTAAAGATATACCTTCAAGCACTCACCTCCCCGGCAACGGCGCCAGAAAAGAGCTTGATGTCTACTACACAACCTTCTTCTTGTAGACGTTGTTGGGCCTCCAAGTGCAGAGGTTTGTAGGACAGTAGCAAATTTCCCTCAAGTGGATGACCTAAGGTTTATCAATCCGTGGGAGGCGTAGGATGAAGATGGTCTCTCTCAAGCAACCCTCCAACCAAATAACAAAGAATCTCTTGTGTCCCCAACACACCCAATACAATGGTAAATTGTATAGGTGCACTAGTTCGGCGAAGAGATGGTGATACAAGTGCAATATGGATGGTAGATATAGGTTTTTGTAATCTGAAAATATAAAAACAGCAAGGTAACTAATGATAAAAGTGAGCACAAACGGTATTGCAATGCTAGGAAACAAGGCCTAGGGTTCATACTTTCACTAGTGCAAGTTCTCTCAACAATAATAACATGAATGGATCATATAAATATCCCTCAACATGCAACAAAGAGTCACTCCAAAGTCACTAATAGCGGAGAACAAACAAATAGATTATTGTAGGGTACGAAACCACCTCAAAGCTATTATTTCGGATCGATCTATTCAAGAGTCCGTAGTAAAATAACACGAAGCTATTCTTTCCGTTCGATCTATCATAGAGTTCGTACTAGAATAACACCTTAAGACACAAATCAGCCACAACTAATGTCACCTAGATACTCCAATGTCACCTCAAGTATCCGTGGGTATGATTATACGATATGCATCACACAATCTCAGATTCATCTATTCAATCCAACACAAAGTACTTCAAAGAGTGCCCCAAAGTTTCTACCAGAGAGTCAAGACGAAAATGTGTGCCAACCCCTATGCATAGATTCCCAAGGTAACGGAACCCGCAAGTTGATCACCAAAACATACATCAAGTGAATCACGTGAATATCCCATTGTCACCACAGATAAGCACGGCAAGACATACATCAAGTGTTCTCAAATCGTTAAAGACTCAATCCGACAAGACAACTTCAAGGGGAAAACTCAATTCATCACAAGAGAGTAGAGGGGGAGAAACATCACAAGATCCAACTATAATAGCAAAGCTCGCGATACATTAAGATCGTACCATCTCAAGAACACGAGAGAGAGAGAGAGATCAAACACATAGCTACTGGTACATACCCTCAGCCCCGAGGTTGAACTACTCCCTCCTCGTCATGGAGAGCGCCGAGATGATGAAGATGGCCACCGGTGAGGGATCCCCCCTCCGGCAGGGTGCCGGAACAGGGTCCCGATTGGTTTTTGGTGGCTACAGAGGCTTGCAGCGGCGGAACTCCCAATCTATTCTGTTCCCCAAAGGTTTTTGGGTATATGGATATATATAGGCGGAAGAAATACGTCAGGGGTGCCACGAGGGGCCCACGAGGGTGTAGGGCGCGCCCCCTGCCTCGTGCCCTCCTCGTTGATTCCCTGACGTGCACTCCAAGTCCCCTAGATTGCTTCCGTTCCAAAAATAACTTTCCCGAAGGTTTCATTCCGTTTGGACTCTGTTTGATATTCCTTTTCTGTGAAACACTGAAACAAGGGAAAAAACAGAAACTGGCACTGGGCTCTGGGTTAATAGGTTAGTCCCAAAAATAATATAAAAGTGTATAGTAAAGCCCATTAAACATCCAAGATGGATAATATAGCAGCATGAATACTTCATAAATTATAGATACGTTGGAGATGTATCATTGCCATCGAGGATAAAAATATGGGGTTTATATCATATTGCTTGAGTTTATCCCTCTACATCATGTCATCTTGCCTAATGTGTTACTCTGTTCTTATGAACTTAATACTCTAGATGCATGCTGGATAGCGGTCGATGTGTGGAGTAATAGTAGTAGATGCAGACAGGAGTCGGTCTACTTGTCACAGACGTGATGCCTATATAGATGATCATACCTAGATATTCTCATAACTATGCTCAATTCTATCAATTGCTCGTCAGTAATTTGTTCACCCACCGTAATACTTATGCTCTTGAGAGAAGCCACTAGTGAAACCTATGGCCCGCGGGTCTATTTTCCATCATATTAATCTCCCAACAACTAGCTATTTCTGTCGCCGTTTATTTTGCAATCTTTACTTTTCAATCTATAAAACAAAAATACCAAAAATATTTATCTTATCATCTCTATCAGATCTCACTTTTGAAAGTGTCTGTGAAGGGATTGACAACCCCTTTATCGCGTTGGTTGGAAGGTTCTTATTTGTTTGTGTAGGTGCATGGGACTTGAGCGTGGTCTCCTACTGGATTGATACCTTGGTTCTCAAAACTGAGGGAAATACTTACGCTACTTTACTGCATTACCCTTTCCTCTTCAAGGGAAAACCAACGCAGTGCTCAAGAGGTAGCAAGAAGGATTTCTAGCGCCGATGCCGGGGAGTCTACGCAGAAGTCAAGACATACCAAGTACCTATCACAAACTATTATCCGTCGCATTACATTATTTGCCATTTGCCTCTCGTTTTCCTCTCCCCCACTTCACCCTTGCTGTTTTATTCGCCCTTTTTCCATTCGTCTTTTCGTTTGCCTTGATGTGTTACTTGGCTCGTTTGGTTGGATTAGTTGAGTATTTATTGCTAAACAGAGAACCTAAGATCTATGGATCCTCATCCGCTTGCTAATCTTTTTAAGAGATCCAATTATGATGAACCAATTTCTTTTGATTTGAGTGCACTAGATTATCTTTATGAGGTTTTGCTTGACATTCGTGAATCTGAAAATTGTGATGAAGAAATTTATGAAGGGATTCACGATTGCTCCTTTAATAAAAAGCATGGTTGCAATGATTTTACTATAAATTCTCTTGATGTCAATAATATGCAGAACCCTAAGCTTGGGGATGCTAGTTTTGCTATGTCTACTACGTGTTGCAATGATCATGATTGGGGTGATTCTTCTTATGATCTTGAAAATTTATTTAAGCCCCAAGATGAATATGAGATTGATAATAATGTTTGCAATAATATTGAAAGTGGGTTTGGAAGAGTGTCAACTTTAGATCCCACATATTTGGAGAATGTTCAATCTTATGAATTTTTTGATAAAAGTGGGTTTGGAGAGGTCATGACTTTAGTTAATGTTAATCCCACTATTTTGGAAGAGTGTCAACTTTGCATGCATGTGGATCTTGTTGAGAATATGTTATGTGATAGCTATTTTGTTGAATTTTCCTATGATCCTACATGTAATTATTATGAGAGAGGAAAATATGGTTGTAGAAATTTTCATCTTACTAAATTACCTCTCGTCATGTTGAGATTGCTATCGTCTCTTTCTTCTTCCTTGCATATGCTAATTTTTGCTTGCTATGATAATTTGTTTGCTTATAAAATGCCTATGCATAGGAAGTATGTTAGACTTATATGTGTTTATCACGTGTTCTATGATGCTCTCTTTGTGCTTTAATTCCTATCTTTTTGTCGGTGTACAAAAGAGGGGGCGCACCTTTGTACCCCTTTACCTGTGAACGGACAGTTGGAGCCGCGCCCACGGCCACACCAAGCAGAGCAGGGGAGGCGAACCGAGGTAAAACCAAAGCCCGAGACAGCCAGAGCAACGCCAAGGCCAAGACCACAAAGAGCAGCGGGGCGAAGCAGTTTCCCCCGGCAAGACCCTTGCCGAGGACGGCCTCAGCAGCCCCCGGCAATACCCTTGCCGGGGCAGCTCGCCCCACACCAGCGGAGCGAGCCACCCTTGAGCCCGCAGTTTCCAACACCATCAACCACGTTGGGCCAGGGCTCGGGAGGCACCTCCATGGTGGCATGCAGATCTTTGTGAAGACAAGGAACACTCAAGATCAGATGAGGATTAGAAGGCGGCGATCCTCGGCAAGATCCTTGCCGAGGGGAACCACAAGACCCCCGGCAAGATCCTTGCCGGGGATGACAGCGCGCCACGGCAAGACCCTTGCCGCGCCACCCTGCAAGGCCCTCACCAAGGACGCCAGCAGGGCCACTGCTAGGCCCGCACCAACCAAGTCTCCGCCGCCGTTCGCATGTAGGTGCCAGCCCAACCAGCTGGGCAGGCGCCTGCGTGGCAACATGTAGCTTCCGGGCCAACTTAGCACACACCTGCGTGGCGGCATGCAGATCTTCGTGAAGACCCTACCACCGCGCCACCTCAGCTGCCTGCCTGCCTACATGGCACCGCATGCACCACTAGCCAGGGCACGTGTCGAAGTGAGGAGGAGTGGCGGCGGACGAGACGGGCCTCACTCCCATCCCCAATAAAGCAAGAGGACACCTCAGCTACGCATTAAATGCGTCTTGTCCTGTAATACGAGTGATAAACTCGCAATACTGTACGCCTTTTCACCTCATGTATGCCACTGTGGCAGCCCCTTTCGACTATAAAAGGAGGCCTGTGGCATACTGGAGGAGGATTCGGCTCTTTGGGACCACACACCCCACCATAGCTAGTTCGAGAGCTCAAGAACTCTCTGAAATACACCCACCAAAGCAGGACTAGGGTTTTACGCATCCTCGCGGCCTAAACCTGGGTAAACAATCCTTGTGCTGATTACTAATCCTGCTCTTCTCGCAACCCTGCGCCCCGGGAACTGTAGTAGGGATTCTTGTGATCGCATAGGTGTTGTTCCACACCGACATCTTTGGCGCGCCAGGTAGGGGCGCAATTGTGAGAATCTAGTCTAGTAGTTAGCCTAGCAGTTCTTTGTCGCCATGGCTCCCAAGAAGGAGACGGCCAGGAGAAAGGGGCGCCGCCTGTGAACGTGAAGGACGCTAGTACGGCAACATAGAAGCTAAGTCATTTAGAGCTTTGAGTTATTTCCTTTTATATATAAGGTTATCGTCCTCGGAGATCTTGCCTATGTATGAGAAACCTGCACGCAAAGGGGCCCTCCCGCAATTGGCAACGCCCTTGTTCTGTTTCAAGTCCGCTCAACAGCTCAAAGCGGCCGCGTCCAGAGTGGCGGGGTAGCCTTCTGCACTTGGCAACGCTCCTGACTCCGACTCGAGTCAAACTCGACAGTTCGGGCGGCCGCGGTAAGGGCGGTAAGGTGGTTCACCCGGCAGCAAGCACACCCGGCAGGCCAATGGGGATCCGTCCCCAAGATGCCGCCCTGGGTTTACGCGCCGGCAAACCTACCCAGTTAACGTAGGGTGGACATACAAAGGAAAATCGAACAGGAAAATAACATGCATAATATTAAAAGTGCTGCAGAGTCATATTACATCAAATTGTTGCTGCGGTTCTAACTAAAGATAGCAATTGTCTTGGTTGTGAACCTGCAGCGGCGATAAGAAACGGGGTGCCTAATCCCGGCACAGGCCCTCCACCCTCAGAATTCCGCCGACACGGCTGATGATGGGCTTGATGTGCTCCTTGAGCGGCGCCAGGTCAGTATCCTCCTGCAAGCTCTCCAGCACGGCATCGAAGTCGAGGTCGGGGTACCAGTATGCCACCTTGGTGAGAACCTTGGTCATGGCGCCCTGGCAAAGCCTCCGGGCCTCGTCGGCTAGCGAGGCCGCCCGGTTGGCGTGAAGCTGCTCTAGGGCCCCAAGAACACACTCGAAGAACAAGGTCAGCTTGGCGTTGGTGGTCCTGCTGCGCTCTGGGGCGTACCTCACGCTTGGCATCGCCATGGTAGCCAGTTGCGCGGTGAACCTGCCGGCGACGTCCTCGAGGCGGCTGGACGCCTTGAAGACCGTGACCCGGCCCCGCGCGGTAAATGAGCCGCGTCTCCACGCCTCCCTCTTTTTATAGGGAAGGCGCGAGCCGCCTCTTTACCACGATGTGACGCATGTGTCCGGGAACCGCCGCCCGCATGCCGCCCACATCACGCGCACCTCTCCACGTCGCGCATTCAACACAGGTCATGGGAAGCACGGCGCGCGAAAAGTTTTACCACGGTAAAAACCGCCCGGCCTGCCCGCGCACCGTTTTGGGCCTGGCCCAACAACGTGTCGCGCTTATGTGTGGCCCAGGCCCGGGGCTCCTGTCGGTGTACAAAAGAAGGGGCACACCTTTGTACCCCTTTACCTGTGCACAGACAGTCGGAGCCGCGCCCACGGCCACACCAAGCAGAGCAGGGGAGGCGAACCGAGGTAAAACCGAAGCCCGAGACAGCCAGAGCAACGCCAAGGCCAAGACCACAAAGAGCAGAGGGGCGGAGCAGTTTCCCCCGGCAAGACCCTTGCTGGGGACGGCCTCAGCAGCCCCCGGCAAGAACCTTGCCGGGGCAGCTCGCCCCACACCAGCGGAGTGAGCCACCATTGAGCCCGCGGTTTCCAACACCATCAACCACGTTGGGCCAGGGCTCGGGAGGCACCTCCATGGTGGCATGCAGATCTTTGTGAAGACAAGGAACACTCAAGATCAGATGAGGATTAGAAGGCGGCGATCCTCGGCAAGATCCTTGCCGAGGGGAACCACAAGACCCCCGGCAGGATCCTTGCCGGGGATGACAGCGCGCCACGGCAAGACCCTTGTCGGGCCACCTGGCAAGGCCCTCACCAAGGACGCCAGCAGGGCCACTGCCAGGCCCGCACCAACCAAGTCTCCGCCACCGTTCGCATGCAGCTGCCAGCCCAACCAGCTGGGCAGGCGCCTGCGTGGCAACATGCAGCTTCCGGGCCAACTCAGCACACACCTGCGTGGCGGCATGCAGATCTTTGTGAAGACCCTACCACCGCGCCACCTCAGCTGCCTGCCTGCCTACATGGCACCGCATGCACCACTGGCCAGGGCGCGTGTCGAAGTGAGGAGGAGCGGCGGCGGACGGGACGGGTCTCGCTCCCGTCCCCAATAAAGCAAGAGGACACCTCAGCTACACATTAAATGCGTCTTGTCCTATGATACGAGCGATAAGCTCGCAATACTGTACGCCTTTCCACCTCCTGTATGCCACCGTGGCAGCCCCTTTCGACTATAAAAGGAGGCCCGTGGCATACTGGAGGAGGATTCGGCTCTTTGGGACCACACACCCCACCATAGCTAGTTCGAGAGCTCAAGAACTCTCTGAAATACACCCACCAAAGCAGGACTAGGGTTTTACGCATCCTCGTGGCCCGAACCTGGGTAAACAATCAGTACTAATCCTGCTCTTCTCGCAACCCTGCGCCCTGACAACCGTAGTAGGGATTCTTGTGATCCCATAGGTGTCGTTCCACACCTACATCTTTGGCGCGCCAGGTAGGGGGCGCAATTGTGAGAATCTGGTCTAGTAGTTAGCCTAGCAGTTCTTCATCGCCATGGCTCCCAAGAAGGAGACGGCGAGGAGAAAGGGGCGCCGCCTGCGAACGTGAACGACGCCAGTGCGGCAACAGAGAAGCTAAGTCATTCATAGCTTTGAGTTATTTCCTTTTATATATAAGGTTATCGTCCTCGGAGATCTTGCCTATGTATGAGAAACCTGCACGCAAAGGGGCCCTCCCGCAATTGGCAACGCCCTTGTTATGTTTCGAGTCCGCTCAACAGCTCAAAGCGGCCGCGTCCAGAGTGGTTGGGTAGCCTTCCGCACTTGGCAACGCTCCCAACTCTGACTCGAGTCAAACTCGACAGTTCGGGCGGCCGCGCTAAGGGCGGTAAGGTGGTTCGCCCGACAGCAAGCACACCTGGCAGGCCAATCGAGATCCGTCCCCAAGACGCCGCCCTGGGTTTACGCGCCGGCAAACCTACCCAGTTAACGTAGGGTGGACATACAAAGGAAAATCGAACAGGAAAATAACATGCATAATATTAAAAGTGCTGCAGAGTCATATTACATCAAATTGTCGCTGCGGTTCTAACTAAAGATAGCAATTGTCTTGGTTGTGAACCTGCAGCAGCGATAAGAAACGGGGTGCCTAATCCCGGCAAAGGCCCACCACCCTCAGAATTCCGCCGACACGGCTGATGATCGGCTTGATGCGCTCCTTGAGCGGCGCGAGGTCAGTATCCTCCGGCAAGCTCTCCAGCGCGGCGTCGAAGTCGAGGTCGGGGTACCAGTATGCCACCTTGGTGAGAACCTTGGTCATGGCACCCTGGCAAAGCCTCCGGGCCTCGTTGGCTAGCGAGGCCGCCCGGTTGGCGTGAAGCTGCTCTAGGGCCCCGAGAACACACTCGAAGAACAATGTCAGTTGGCGTTGGTGGTCCCGCTGCGCTCTGGGGCGTACCTCACGCTTGGCATCCCCATGTTAGCCATTTGCGCGGTGATCCTGCCGGCGACATCCTGGAGGCGGCTGCACGCCTTGAAAACCGCGACCCGGCCGGGCCACGGCAAGACCCTTGCCGGGCCACCCGGCAAGGCCCTCACCAAGGACGCCAGCAGTGCCACTGCCAGGCCCGCACCAACCAAGTCTCCGCCGCCGTTCGTATGCAGCTGCCAGCCCAACCAGCTGGGCAGGCGCCTGCGTGGCAACATGCAGCTTCCGGGCCAACTCAGCACACACTTGCGTGGCGGCATGCAGATCTTCGTGAAGACCCTACCACCGCGCCACCTCAGCTGCCTGCCTGCCTACATGGCACCGCATGCACCACTGGCCAGGGCGCGTGTCGAAGTGAGGAGGAGCGGCGGCGGACGGGACGGGCCTCGCTCCCATCCCCAATAAAGCAAGAGGACACCTCAGCTATGCATTAAATGCGTCTTGTCCTGTAATATGAGCGATAAGCTTGCAATACTGTACGCCTTTCCACCTCCTGTATGCCACTGTGGCAACCCCTTTCGACTATAAAAGGAGGCTCGTGGCATACTGGAGGAAGATTCGGCTCTTTGGGACCACACACCCCACCATAGCTAGTTTGAGAGTTCAAGAACTCTCTGAAATACACCCACCAAAGCAGGACTAGGGTTTTACGCATCCTCGCGGCCCGAACCTGGGTAAACGATCCTTGTGCTGATTACTAATCCTGCTCTTCCCGCAACCCTGCGCCCCGGCAACCGTAGTAGGGATTCTTGTGATCCCATAGGTGTCATTCCACACCGACACTTTTATGTGAGCATCATCGAAATCTCAATGCCAAGCTAAAAAGGCTTTAAAGAAAAGCGCTTGTTGGGAGACAACTCAATTTATTTCCTTTCTGTTTTTGAATAAATAATTGTTCTAGCCTCTGGTTAGATGTGGTTTTGTGTTTTAATTAGTGTTTGTGCCAAGTAAAACCGTTAGGATAACCTACGGTGATAGTTATTTGATCTTGCTGTAAAAAACATAAACTTTGTGCACACGAGTTAGTTTTCATAAATCACAGAAACGTGCTTTTCAGTTGATTCAATTTGCAGTAGATCAATAAACAAATTATCTAGGACTTCCTAATTTGGTGGAATTTTTTAGGTTCCATAAGTTTGCGTTTGATACAGATTGCTACAGACTGTTCTGTTTTTGACAGATTCTGTTTTTCGTGTGTTGTTTCCTTATTTTGATGAATCTATGGCTAGTAAAAGAGCTTATAAACCATAGAGAAGTTGGAATACAGTAGGTTTAACACCAATATAAATAAAGAATGAGTTCATTACAGTACCTTAAAGTGGTGGTTTGTTTTATTTCGCTAACGGAGCTTATGAGATTTTCTGTTGAGTTTTGTGTTCTGAAGTTTTCAAGTTTTGGGTAAAGATTTGATGGATTATGGAACAAGGAGTGGAAAGAGCCTAAGCTTGGGGATGCCCAAGGCACCCCAAGGTAAAATTCAAGGACAACCAAAATCCTAAGCTTGGGGACTATATTTTTATTCCCCACATGATATGTGTTTTGCTTGGAGCGTCTTGTATGATTTGAGTCTTTGCTTTTTAGTCTACCACAATCATCCTTGCTGTACACACCTTTTGAGAGAGAGACACATGATTCGGAATTTATTAGAATACTCTATGTGCTTCACTTATATCTTTTGGCTATATAGTTTTTGCTCTAGTGCTTCACCTATATCTTTTAGAGCACGGTGGTGGTTTTATTTTATAGAAATTATTGATCTCTCATGCTTCACTTATATTATTTTGAGAGTCTTAAACATCATGGTAATTTGCTTTAAATGCAAAATTAGTCCTAATATGATAAGCATCCAAGTTGGTATAGTAAAAACTATCATAGAAAGTGCATTAAACACTATGATCAATTTGATGCTTGATAATTGTTTTGAGATATAAAGGTGGTAATGTTAGAGTCATGCTAGTTGGGTAATTATGAAATTGAGAAATACTTGTGTTGAAGTTGGCAAGTCCCGTAGCATGCACGTATGGTAAAAGTTATGTAACAAATTTGTTGCATGGGGTGCTCTTTTGATTGCCTTCCTTATGTGTGGAGGTTGGGATCGCGCGATGGTTAACTCCTACCAACCCTTCCCCTAGGAACATGCGTAGTAGTACTTTGCTTCGAGGGATAGTAAACTTTTGCAATAATTATGTGAGTTCTTTATGACTAATGTGAGTCCATGGATTATACGCACTCTCACCGTTCCGCCATTGCTAGCCTCTATTATGACGCGCAACTTTCGCCGGTATCGTACACCCACCATTTACCTTCCTCAAAATAGCCACCATACCTACCTATTTTGGCATTTCCATAGCCATTCCGAGATATATTGCCATGCAACTTTCCACCGTTTCGTTTATTATGACACGCTCCATCATTGTCATATTGCTTTGCATGATCATGTAGTTGACATTGTATTTGTGGCAAAGCCACCATTCATAATTTTTCATACATGTCACTCATGGTTCATTGCATATCCCGGTACATCGCCGGAGGCATTCCATAGAGTCATATTTTGTTCTAAGTATTGAGTTGTAATTCTTGAGTTGTAAGTAATAAAATTGTGATGATCATCATTATTAGAGCATTGTCCCATGTGAGGAAAGGATGATGGAGACTATGATTCCCCCACAAGTCGGATGAGATTCCGGACTAAATAAAAAAGGCCCAAAAAAAAAAAGAGAAAAAGGCCAAGAAAAAAAAAAATGAGAGAAAAAGAGAGAAGGGACAATGTTACTATCCTTTTACCACACTTGTGCTTCAAAGTAGCACCATGATCTTCATGATAGAGAGTCTCCTATGTTGTCACTTTCATATACTAGTGGGAATTTTTCATTATAGAACTTGGCTTGTATATTCCAATGATGGGCTTCCTCAAAATGCCCTAGGTCTTCGTGAGCAAGCAAGTTGGATGCACACCCACTTAGTTTCTTTTGTTGAGCTTTCATACATTTATAGCTCTAGTGCATCCGTTGCATGGCAATCCCTACTCACTCACATTGATATCTATTAACGGGCATCTCCATAGCCCATTGATATGCCTAGTTGATGTGAGATTATCTTCTCCCTTTTTGTCCTCTTCACAACCACCACGCTATTCCACATATAGTGCTATATCCATGGCTTGCGCTCATGTATTGCGTAAGAGTTGAAAAAGCTGAAGCACGTTAAAAAGTATGAACCAATTGCTTGGCTGAAACCGGGGTTGTGCATGATGGGAGTATTTTGTGTGATGAAAATGAAGCATAGCCTAACTATATGATATTGTAGGGATGAGCTTTCTTTGGCTATGTTATTTTGATAAGACATGATTACTTGTTAGTATGCTTGAAGTATTACTATTTTTATGTCAATATGAACTTTTATCTTGGATCATTTGGATCTGAATATTCATGCCACAATTAAGAGAATTACATTGAGAATTATGCTAGGTAGCATTCCACATCAAAAATTCTATTTTTATCATTTACCTACTCGAGGACGAGCAGGAATTAAGCTTGGGGATGCTTGACACGTCTCCAACGTATGTATAATTTTTGATTGTTCCATGCTATTATATTATCTGTTTTGGATGTTCATTGGGTTTTATTATACACTTTTATATCTTTTTGGGACTAACCTATTAACTGGAGGCCCAGCCCAAATTGATGTTTTTTTGCCTATTTCAGTATTTCGAAGGAAGGGAATATCGAACGGAGTCCAAACGGAATAAAACCTTCGGGAACGTGATTTTCGGAACAAACGTGATCCAGTGGACTTGGAGTGGACGTCAAGCAATCAACGAGGAGGCCACGAGGCAGGGAGGCGCGCCCCCACCCTCGTGGGCCCCTCGTAGCTCTCCTGACCGACTTCTTTCGCCTATATATACTCATATACCCTAGAACCAACATAACAGGAGCCGAAACCCTATTTCCACCGCCGCAACCTTCTGTACCCGTGAGATCCCATCTTGGGGCCTTTTCCAGCGCTCCGCCGGAGGGGGCATTGCTACCTCTTGAGCACTGCTCTAGTTTTCCCTTGAAGAGGAAAGGGTGATGCAGTAAAGTAGCGTAAGTCTTTCCCTCAGTTTTTGAGAACCAAGGTATCAGTCCAGTAGGAGGCCACGCACAAGTCCCTCGCACCTCCACAAACAAATAAAAACCTCGCAACCAACGCAATAAAGGGGTTGTCAATTCCTTCACGGTCACTTACGAAAGTGAGATCTAATAGATATGATAAGATAATATTTTTGGTATTTTTATAATACAGAGTAAAAGTAAAGATTGCAAAAAATAAACGGCGTCAGAAATAGCTTGTTGACGGGAGATTAATATGATGGAAAATAGACCCAGGGGCCATAGGTTTCACTAGTGGCTTCTCTCAAGATAGCATAAGCATTACGGTGGGTGAACAAATTACTGTTGAGCAATTGCTAGAATTGAGCATAGTTATGAGAATATCTAGGTATGATCATGTATATAAGCATCACGTCCGCGACAAGTAGACCGAAACGATTCTGCATCTACTACTATTACTCCACACGTCGACTGCTATACATCATGCATCTAGAGTATTAAGTTCATAAGAACAGAGTAATGCTTTAAGTAAGATGACATGATGTAGAGGGATAAACTCATGCAATATGATATAAACACCATCTTGTTATCCTCGATGGCAACAATACAAAACATGCCTTGCTGCCCCTACCGTCACTGGGAAAGGACACCGCAAGATTAACCCTAAGCTAAGCACTTCTCCTATTGCAAGAAAGATCAATCTAGTAGGCCAAACCAAACTGATAATTCGAAGAGACTTGCAAAGATAACAAATCATACATAAAAGAATTCAGAGAAGATTCAAATATTGTTCATAGATAAACTTGATCATAAACCCACAATTCATCGGTCTCAACAAACACACTGCAAAAGAAGATTACATCGAATAGATCTCCACGAGAGAGGGGGAGAACATTGTATTGAGATGCAAAAAAGAGAGAAGAAGCCGTCTAGCTAATAACTATGGACCCAAAGGTCTGAGGTAAAGTACTCACACATCATCGGAGAGGCTATGGTGTTGATGTAGAAGCCCTCCGTGATCAATGCCCCCTCCGGCGGAGTGCTGGAAAAGGCCCCAAGATGGGATCTCACGGGTATAGAAGGTTGCGGCGGTGGAATTAGGTTTTTGGCTCCGTATCTGGTAGTTTGGGGGTACGTAGGTATATATAGGAGGAAGAAGTACGTCGGTGGAGCAACATGGGCCCCATGAGGGTGGAGGGCGCGCCCAGGGGGTAGGCGTGCCCCCTGCCTCGTGCTCTCCTGGTTGCTTTCTTGACGTAGGGTCCAAGTCCTCTGGATCACGTTCGTTCCGAAAATCACGTTCCCGAAGGTTTCTTTCCGTTTGGACTCCGTTTGATATTCTTTTTCTACGAAACACTGAAATAGGGAAAAAAAGCAATTCGGGCTGGGCCTCCGGTTAATAGGTTAGTCCCAAAAATAATATAAAAGTGTATAATAAAGCCCATTGATCATCCAAAACAGAATATAATATAGAATGGAACAATCAAAAATTATAGATACGTTGGAGACGTATGAAGCATCCCCAAGCTTAATTCTTGCTCGTTCTCGAGTAGGTAAATGATAAAAACAGAATTTTTGATGTGGAATGCTACTTAGCATAATTCTCAAAGTAATTCTCTTAATTGTGGTATGAATAATCAGATCCGAAAGATTCAAGATAAAAGTTTAATATTGACATAAAAATAATAATACTTCAAGCATACTAACTAAGCAATTATGTCTTCTCAAAATAACATGGCCAAAGAAAGTTATCCCTACAAAATCATATAGTCTGGCTATGTTCTATCTTCACCACACAAAATATTTAAATCATGCACAACCCCGATGACAAGCCAAGCAATTGTTTCATACTTTTGGTGTTCTCAAACTTTTTCAATCTTCACGCAATACATGAGCGTGAGCCATGGATATAGCACTATATGTGGAATAGAATAGTGGTTGTGGAGAAGACAAAAAGGAGAAGATAGTCTCACATCAACTAGGCATATCAACGGGCTATGGAGATGCCCATCAATAGATATCAATGTGAGTGAGTAGGGATTGCCATGCAACGGATGCACTAGAGCTATAAATATATGAAAGCTCAACAAAAGACACTAAGTGGGTGTGCATCCAACTCGCTTGCTCACGAAGACCTAGCGCATTTTGAGGAAGCCCATCATTGGAATATACAAGCCAAGTTCTACAATGAAAAATTCCCACTAGTATATGAAAGTGATATCATAGGAGACTCTCTATCATGAAGATCATGGTGCTACTTTGAAGCACAAGTGTGGTAAAAGGATAGTAACATTGTCCCTTCTCTCCTTTTCTCTCATTTTTTTATTTGGGCCTTTTTTTATGGCCTCTTTTTTTTCGTCCGGAGTCTCATCCCGACTTGTGGGGGAATCATAGTCTCCATCATCCTTTCCTCACTTGGGACAACGCTCTAAAAATGATGATCATCACACTTTTATTTACTTACAACTCAACAATTACAATTCAATACTTAGAACAAAATATGACTATATGTGAATGCCTCCGGTGGTGTACCGGGATATGCAATGAATCAAGAGTGACATGTATGAAATAATTATGAACGGTGGCTTTTCCACAAATACGATGTCAACTACATGATCATGCAAAGCAATATGACAATGATGAAGCGTGTCATAGTAAACGAAACAGTGGTAAGTTGCATGGCAATATATCTCGGAATGGCTATGGAAATGCCATGATAGGTAGGTATGGTGGCTGTTTTGAGGAAGGTATATGGTGGGTGAATGATACTGGCGAAAAGTGCGCGGTATTAGAGAGGCTAGCAATGGTGGAAGGAAGAGAGTGCGTATAATCCATGGACTCATCATTAGTCATAAAGAACTCATATACTTATTGCAAAAATCTACAAGTTATTAAAGCAAATTATTATGCGCATGCTCCTAGGGGGATAGATTGGTAGGAAAAGACCATAGCTCGTCGCCGACCACCACTCATAAGGAAGACAATCAATAAATAAATCATGCTCCGACTTCATCACATAACGGTTCACCATACGTGCATGCTACGGGAATCACAAACTTTTAACACAAGTATTCCTCAAATCCACAACTACTCATCTAGCATGACTCTAATATCACCATCTTCATATCTCAAAACAATCATCAAGCATCAAACTTCTCATAGTATTCAACACACTCATAAGATAATTTTTACAAATCTTGGATGCCTATTACTTTAGGACTAATTTTTTAATTTAAGAAAATTACCATGCTGTTTTGTAGGACTCTCAAAATAATATAAGTGAAGCATGAGAGAATAATAGTTCTATAAAACAAATCCACCACTGTGCTCTAAAAGATATAAGTGAAGCACTAGAGCAAAAACTATATAGCTCAAAAGATATAAGTGAAGCACATAGAGTATTCTAATAAATTCCGAATCATGTGTTTCTCTCTCAAAAGGTGTGTACAGCAAGGATGATTGTGGCAAACTAACAAATAAAGACTCAAATAATACAAGACGCTCCAAGCAAAACACATATCATGTGGTGAATAAAAATATAGCTCCAAGTAAAGTTACCGATGGAAGTAGACGAAAGAGGGGATGCCTTCCGGGGCATCCCCAATCTTTGGATTTTTGGTGTCCTCAGATTATCTTGGGGTGCCATGGGCATCCCCAAGCTTAGGCTCTTGCCACTCCTTGTTCCATAATCCATCAAATCTTTTACCCAAAACTTGAAAACTTCACAACACAAAACTTAGCAGAAAATCTCGTGAGCTCCATTAGCGAAAGAAAACAAAACACCACTTCAAGGTACTGTAATGAACTCATTCTTTATTTATATTGGTGTTAAACCTACTGTATTCCAACTTCTCTATGGATTATAAACTATTTTATTAGCCATAGATTCATCAAAATAAGCAAACAACACACGAAAAACAGAATCTGTCAAAAACAGAACAGTCTATAGTAATCTGTAACTAACGCAAACTTCTGTAACTCAAACAATTCAGCCAAAATAGGAAGACCTATACAATTTGTTTATTGATCAGCAGCAATTGGAATCAATATTTTATCACGTTCTGGTAATTTTTAACAATTGTTTTCATGAACAGAAAGTTTCTGGAATTTTCAGCAAGATCAAATAACTATCATCCAAGAAGATCCTATAGGTTTAACTTGGCACAAACACTAATTAAAACATAAAAACAAATCTAACCAGAGGCTAGATCAAATATTTATTCTTAAACAGAAGCAAAAAGCAACAAAAAAAACTAAAATAAGATTGGGTTGCCTCCCAACAAGCTCTATCGTTTAACGCCCCTAGGCATTGATAATTTTAATGACGCTCACATTAAAGACAAGAATTAAAGCACAGAGAGAGCATCATAGAACACGTGATAAACACATCTAAGTCTAACATACTTCCTATGCATAGGCATTTTATAGTCAAACAAATTATAATAGCAAGCAAAAATTAGCATATGCAAGGAAGAAGAAAGAGACGATAGCAATCTCAACATGACGAGAGGTAATTTAGTAAGACAAAAATTTCTACAACCATATTTTCCTCTCTCATAATAATTACATGTAGGATCATCGGCAAATTCAACAGTATAGCTATCGCATAACATATTCTCAACACAATCCACATGCATGCGAGGTTGACACTCTTCCAAAATAGTGGGATTAACATTAACTAAAGTCATAAACTCTCCAAACCCACTTTTATCAAAAATTTCATAAGATTGAACATTCTCCAAATATGTGGGATCTAAAGTTGACACTCTTCCAAACCCACTTTTAATATTATTGCAAACATTATTATCAATCTCATATTTATCACGGGGCTTAAATAAATTTTCAAGATCAAAAGAAGAATCACCCCAATCATGATCATTGCAACAAAAAGTAGTCATAGCAAAACTAGCATCCCCAAGCTTAGGGTTTTGCATATTATTAGCACAATTGACATCAAGAGAATTTATAGTAAAATCATTGCAATCATGCTTTTTATTCAAGGAGCTATCGTGAATCTCTTCATAAATTACTTCATCACAATTTTCAGATTCACAAATTTCAAGCAAAACCTCATAAAGATAATCTAGTGCACTCAACTCATTAGCAATATGTTCATCATAATTGGATCTCTTAAAGAGATTAGCAACGGGATGAGGATCCATAAAATTTTAGCAAGCGAAGATGCAAATAAAAAGAAGGCACATGGTAACACAAGATCGAAAGGAAAAGAGGGCGAATAAAACGGCAAGGGTGAAGTGGGGGAGAGGAAAACGAGAGGCAAATGGCAAATAATGTAATGCGATGGATAAGAGTTTGTGATGGGCACTTGGTATGTCTTGACTTGACTTGACTTGGCGCGAATCTCCCCGGCAACGGCGCCAGAAATCCTTCTTGCTACCTCTTGAGCACTACGTTGGTTTTCCCATGAAGAGGAAAGGGTGATGCAGTAAAGTAGCGTAAGTATTTCCTTCAGTTTTTGAGAACCAAGGTATCAGTCCAGTAGGAGGCCACGCACAAGTCCCTCACACCTACATAAACAAATAAAAACCTCGCAACCAACGCAATAAAGGGGTTGTCAATCCCTTCACGGTCACTTACGAAAGTGAGATCTGATAGATATGATAAGATAATATTTTTGGTATTTTTATAGTAAAGAGTAAAACTAAAGATTGCAAAAAATAAACGGCGCCAAAAACAACTTGTTGACGGGAGATTAATATGATGGAAAATAGACCCGGGGGCCATAGGTTTCACTAGTGGCTTCTCTCAAGATATCATAAGCATTACGGTGGGTGAACAAATTACTGTTGAGCAATTGATAGAATTGAGCATAGTTATGAGAATATCTAGGTATGATCATGTATATAGGCATCACGTCTACGACAAGTAGAACGAAACGATTCTGCATCTACTACTATTACTCCACACGTCGACCGCTATCCAGCATGCATCTAGAGTATTAAGTTCATAAGAACAGAGTAATGCTTTAAGTAAGATGACATGATGTAGAGGGATAAACTCATGCAATATGATATAAACCCCATCTTGTTATCCTTGATGGCAACAATACAATACGTGCCTTGCTGCTCCTACTGTCACTGGGAAAGGACACCGCAAGATTGAACCCAAAGCTAAGCACTTCTCCTATTGCAAGAAAGATCAATCTAGTAGGCCAAACCAAACTGATAATTCGAAGAGACTTGCAAAGATAACCAATCATACATAAAAGAATTCAGAGAAGATTCAAATATTGTTCATAGATAAACTTGATCATAAACCCACAATTCATCGGTCTCAACAAACACACCGCAAAAGAAGATTACATCGAATAGATATCCACGAGAGAGGGGGAGAACATTGTATTGAGATGCAAAAAAGAGAGAAGAAGCCATCTAGCTAATAACTATGGACCCGAAGATCTGAGGTAAACTACTCACACATCATCGGAGAGGCTATGGTGTTGATGTAGAACCCCTCCGTGATCAATGCCCCCTCCGGCGGAGCGCCGGAAAAGGCCCCAAGATGGGATCTCACGGGTACAGAAGGTTGCGGCGGTAGAATTAGGTTTTTGGCTCTGTATCTGGTAGTTTGGGGGTACATAGGTATATATAGGAGGAAGAAGTACGTCGGTGGAGCAACGTGGGCCCCACGAGGGTGGAGGGCGCGCCCAGGGGGTAGGCGCGCCCCCTGCCTCGTGCTCTCCTGGTTGCTTTCTTGACGTAGGGTCCAAGTCCTCTGGATCACGTTCGTTTCGAAAATCACGTTCCCGAAGGTTTCATTCCGTTTGGACTCCGTTTGATATTCTTTTTCTGCGAAACACTGAAATAGGCAAAAAAACAGCAATTCGGGCTGGGCCTCCGGTTAATAGGTTAGTCCCAAAAATAATATAAAAGTGTATAATAAAGCCCATTAATCATCCAAAAGAGAATATAATATAGCATGGAACGATAAAAAATTATAGATGCAGGCAGGAGTCGGTCTACTTGTCACGGACGTGATGCCTATATACATGATCATACCTAGATATTCTCATAACTATGATCAATTCTATCAATTGCTCGTCAGTAATTTGTTCACCCACCGTAATACTTATGCTCTTGAGAGAAGCCACTAGTGAAACCTATGGCCCCCGGGTCTATTTTCTATCATATTAATCTCCCAACAACTAGCTATTTCTGTCGCCGTTTATTTTGCAATCTTTACTTTTCAATCTATAAAACAAAAATACCAAAAATATTTATCTTATCATCTCTATCAGATCTCACCTTTGCACGTGGCCGTGAAGGGATTGACAACCCCTTTATCGCATTGGTTGCAAGGTTCTTATTTGTTTGTGGTGGTGCGTGGGACTTGAGCGTGGTCTCCTACTGGATTGATACCTTGGTTCTCAAAACTGAGGGAAATACTTACGCTACTTTACTGCAACACCCTTTCCTCTTCAAGGGAAAACCAATGCAGTGCTCAAGACGTAGCAGGGGTCGATATACCCCCTCCCCGATAACATTATTTTCCCATGTATGTATGTCGTCGTTGTCGATATAACCCCCCTCCCCGATAACTTCGACATGAGGGGCGGTCGATATATATACCCCCTCTTGACCGCGATAACTTATACCACGGGAGCACCCCCCCCCCCCGGCCCTCTCGCTCGACCAAAACTCTCGAGGACACCCAAACCCTAGAAAAAAACGATGTCGGTCTCCTACCCCCTCCCGCCGCGCCCCTAGCCGACAAACTCTCTCGAGGCCACCCAAATTTACCAAGTTAAGAGAGCGTTGTCGTCGAGGCCACCCCAAACCCTTGAAGCGTTGTTGAGGCCACCCCAAACCCTTGAAGCGTTGCCGAGGCCACCCCAAACCCTAGAGAAGTGTCGAGGCCACTAATATGATTCCTTATTGTGATTAACTAGCTAGTTCTACGTTTGCCACTAATATATCCATCTGTCATGTTTGAATAATAATTGCCATGTTGTAAATATTTGCAGAAACTATGGATCACCCCCGAGATGAAGCAACAGAAGCGGTGTTGTGGGACATAATCGTAGCCGGAAGTGATGCCGTCTTGTCATTTCTCAACGACACCGATGGTCTGGAAGGACAGGGTGAAGAAGCATGCTACGGTGATCGAAGAATGGAGGAAGGACATGATTATGATAGCTCCGGTGAACGAATGCCGGTGGAAGAAGGACACCGTGATGACGGCTCCGGTGACCGAACTGAGTCCGGCCAGGTATATATATTAATTAAGCATGTGCTGACTATAGCTAATTTTTGCATTAATTGTTTTTGGTATGTACACATATTAACTCTCTTATTTCTTCTTTTCTAGCCCTCCGGATCGTGCAAAACTTCGGTTACGAGACGAAACCCGAAGAGAAAGTTGCGCTCGGATGAAAGGTACACGATCACCGAAATCGATCGCGATGGCCAACCGATTGAACCCCTCCGGACCAAGCAAGCATTTTATGCTCAGTGCGGGGTTCTTGTTAGGGACACGATCCCGATCAGCATCGAGCAATGGTTTAAGCCTAAGGATGAAGACACTGGGGTGTCTTATGTCGACGATAGGCAGAAAGCTGATCTCTGGACCGCGCTGAAGGCAAATTTCACCCTACCGCCAGAGGAGGATCCGGAGAAGCCAGTTAAAGAGCCATTGATCAAGGCTCATGCTCTTAAGAAGATGGCTGAGCTATTTAGGAGGTGGAAGAATGAGCTGAAATCAACGTTTGTCGACCATGAGGAGACTCTAGAATTCATCGGCCGATTTGAGAAGATCAAAGATCACTGGCCCGCATTTGTCACCCAAAAAATTCTGAGAAGGCCAAGATGTCAGTGACAAACAAGATAAATGCTGCAAAGAAGAAGCATCACCATCGCACGGGGTCAGGTGGCTACCTGAAAGCCCGGCCGTTGTGGGACAAGGCTGAGAATGACCTGATTGATAAAGGGATCGAACCAGAGACATTGCGCTGGCCAGACCGTTCAAGGACTTGGTTCTTCGGGGTTGGGGGAATATTGGACCCTGAACCAGGGAAGTGCGTTTGGACGGACGAGCAGCTGAAGACACCCATCACGAGGCTTCAACAGTTTATCGAAAAAGCGCAGCAAGGGACGTTCGTTCCGGACAGAGAGAACGACGAGCTCACACAGGCCCTTGGGAATCCTGAGCACCCCAGACGGACACGAGGCACGCCAGGCTCCGTTTCGTGGAAGGTTGGGTTTCCCGAGGCAGGCGGTTACAAAGGCCGGGGGAGGAAGAGGAAAGTGGAGTTGACCAAAATACAGGCGCTGCACGCAAGGGTACAAGCGCTAGAGGAACGAGACGCAGTTTGCAGCTTGCGACCTGCCGAAGCTACCCCCGAAGCTCAGCGGAGAAGCAGTGTGGCTTCCACCGAGCTGCTTCAGGAGCCTGTCTTCACGGCTCCTGCTAGCTACCCCGTGGATGCTATCACAGAGTCTCAACATTGACACCTTATGATGCAATGGCTGAAAATTGAAAGTCAAGGCGGCTGTTGGCTCTGTTGCACCTCCTGAACCTGGCGCAACTTATCACTACCGGCCAATTCCAGAAGGATATGCTAGGGTGATGGTGGATGAAATAACGGACGGATTTGAGGACCTCGAGCTTGACCACCCTATGGGTGAAGGGGAGACTCGGCTGGGTTCTTCTCTGAATACTCCATGCCTATGGCGGAAGGAGCTCATCAACTTTCCGAACTGGACGCCTCCGCCTCCTCCTCCTCCTCCTCCGGCGAGTCAGGGCACTCCGCCTCCTCCTCCGCCTCCTCCTCCGGCGAGTGATCAGGGCACTCAGCCTCCTTCTCCGGCGCGTGGCGGCACTCCGCCTCCTTCTCCGCCTGCGCCGGCGCGCCCGAGCAACTAGCCTCCTCCTTCTGCACCTTGCCAGCAAGGGCGGAAGAGACCCGCCGCCGCTGCGGCTGCTTCGGCGCGTCATAGTCCTTCTCCTCCACCTCGTAAGCAAGCACGAAAGAAGACAGCCGCAGCCGCTCCGTCTGCTCCGGCGTCTAGCAGTACAGCCAGAGGCGGGAGGCAATACAGATTCGGTCCATCTCTCAAGCCTCTGGAGAATTTACCATACGAGAGGGCCGTGGAGGAAACCGCGGAGATCGTGCAAGCCGAAGTGACAAACTTCTTTGAAGCGGTGAAAGCAAAGAAACATCCACCTCCGGAGATGAAGATGGATCTGGTGAAAGTAAAGCGCACTATCGATGCCGTGAAGAAACCACCACCGTCTCCGCCGAAAAACAACTATGAGCGCATTAATGAAAAGGTATATAAGGAAGCGGAGCGGTCGGGAAAAAATTACCCAGCTCGGCGAACAAGCGAACCAATCGTGCCCCCCCCCCCGCTCAAGGTGTCTAGCGATATCGTCGCTAATGATCAGAGGATGGTGCCCGGTTACACCAATCTTGAAGATTACCTGCCCGACGATGTACATTATGATTTCTTGGAGGTGGACGAACACAAATACCATTACGGGAAGCCTCTCGTCAAAGATGAAAGATCTCTAACAACGATGATGCGAAGATTCCATGATTGGTACATGAAAACCTGCAGAGAGTCTGGGGGACGAATACTTTGACGCTGAGAGTTAAAGAGGAGCACGACCTCGTTGGAATTGATCTGTTGTATGTTCCATTTGAGGAGTTTTTTGCCTTTTCAATCAAAAGTCCATCGATAAATTAACGGTCACTTGCTACTGTCTGTAAGTACTACTTCTGTCATTAAGTCTCTATATATAGCTCAGCTCTTTCATTGCATGTATTTATAATTATCCTCAGTATATTATGCAGATTGAAGATCGTCAAATGCAGAAAAGCATAAATGTATGATATTGGGTTCATTAACACAAATCTCATAGATGAATATTCGGTTAAACATCAAGCCAAAGAAACCGAGGCCAACTTGCTCAAATCGTTGGTAAAAAATCAAAACAAAGATATAATACTCTTTCCTTACCGAATGCAAGTGAGTGTTACTGTCTTGTGCATATTCGCTTTCCCTTATTACTCGATGTTATAGTAATGTAATTGATGAGTTATGCATGCGTGCGCATGTACCACTATATTCTCCTGGAGATTAAGCTTGAGCAGGGACGAGTAATCGTCTTAGACCCGAGACGAAAAGATCCCGAGACCTATGCGGACATGACTAAAATTCTCAACAAGTAAGTTCAATCCATCATTATCGCACCATATCGGCAACTTTTTGTTCATTCTTTCCTGATATCAAGTAATTATTTTCTTTGTCTCGCAGGGTTTGGAAAGTACTCACCGCACAATCTCCAGGATTGCCGAGGGAGCTGCGATTTACATACCCGAAAGTAAGTACTACTAGCTAGCTAGTTCCGCGCATCTCCCGTTGATTCTAGCTACTTTCATCACTGCCATTTATAATGCTTTCATTATCAGTTTGATTGACCTTTATTTCTCGTAAAGTGCTTGTGGCAGGAACAAGGGAATGATTACTGTGGATACTACGTGTGCGAGTTCATCTACAACGCGACTTGCAAAAATAAGTGGGGCTACTCTAAAAGCCAATATGAGGTGCGTAAGCAATAATATTCACAATTTCATTTTATTACACCATCATTTCTGTTGAGTTTCATTCATATATATGTATCAACCGGCCCCTTCTTCAAATTAGATGTGGTAGATGCAGAATGAACTCCTACCACAAGATCGCATCAAAACAATTCAAGAGGAATTGGCAGGATTTTTTCTTGACCACGTCATCAATAAAGACGGAGAATACCATGTTGCACCTGAGTTCATATATAATTAGGGGATTATATATATATATATATATATATATATATATATATATATATATATATATATATATATTGTAAGAGATCTTAATATTGTATTTATGTAGCCAGTACGTAGCGTCGGATAGATATACGAAAACTTGTTGTTCGCCCAATCTCTTAGAGAAGGAGAGGTCTATATCACTTCTCTCGGTATGCATATGTTCATGACGAACTTCTGTACATAATGGTTTCCTTCATTTGCTTACTAGCTAGCGTGTCGAGGGCCTCTCTATACGTATAGTACGTAGCGTCGACCAAGCACGGAGATAAGAGAGGACACTTCTCTCTATTAGCTAGCTAACAACCTAAATTAACCCCCAAAACCCCTAAACCACCCCCTTTCAAAAAAAACCCTCAGCTTCTGTCAGCTGCTGACGCGTGGATGCCTTTTGGTCCCGGTTGGTGCCACCAACCGTGACCAAAGGCCCTCCTGCCTGGGCTCGCCGCAGCGGCCACGTGGAGGCCCATCTGTCCCGGTTCGTATAAGAACCGGGACTAAAGGCCTAGAGCTTTAGTAACGACACTTTAGTCCCGGATCCGCAACCGGGACAGATGGGCCTTACGAACCGGGACAAATGGCTCTTTTTCTACTAGTCTCTCTCTCTCTCTCTCATTTGATTCATAGGATTTTGGAGGATTGGAATCCTTAGGAATTTTTCCTATGTTGGTTGTTTGATTCATAGGATTGAATTTTATAGGATTTTTTGTACTACTCCCCATAAGGTTCTAGGATTCACTCAAGCTCTTTGAAAAAATCCTTTGTTTTTCCTATGATGCAAGCAAACAACCCCAAATCCTGTAAGATCGAGATAAGCATGACATTGCAATTCTATGTATTTCCTATTCATGCGTTTTTAGAATCATGTGAATTAAAGAGGCCCTTAGATTTCCTATTCATGGTATGTGTACAAGCTAGCAACTAGAGATAATGGTGGGGAGTATTCCAAAGAGCTACAGTTCTTGTGTACCTACGTTTGGCATAATCTGTGTATCCTTGTGAATGGTAATTATATGTAGAGAAGATTTGATTTCCAGCGTGTAAATAACGATCTGTGTACTAATCAATCAGACCTCCTTAGCTGCTCAAGTACATATGCAAGTATGCAACCCCTTATCAGTTTCATTAACCGTTCAGATGACTTGTATTGACCTTTCTCTTTGTGTTCATGAATCGATCGTCACTCTATTTTGTTTGGTTTGTGTTTCTTGTAACGTAACAGTACTGCAGGCCGGCAGATATGTATCATTCAAGCACTTGCATGGCTTCGGTAGCGTACATGCTACAATGTTATTGCATCTGGTCATCTACCGGCAGAAAAGCTAGATGTATATATAGCTCGTGAGAGCGTATCCATGCATTGGTCTTACTTATAGTAGTCGTTTGCTCCTCTCCCAGAAGGTACAAATTATGTATGCCTTGAGATTTCACCTTTCCTATAAGGACATGTACAAACTTTTTTTAGAAAAAGTACATGTATACCCTTTGGTGTTCCATTGGAGTATTATTCAACGAATCAAGTCGGAATGACGTACCATTTCTACTCTGGAAGGGAAAAAAAATACTTATATGCTCGCCGAGATGTTCTGATACATATAATTTCTTTTTTTTCTTGAGAGAAGGGCACATATCGTCCCAAGGTGTAGCAGGCCAAGAAAAGCATACCCAATGTATAAATGGTTGCTGCACGATCATGTAATTTATTCCGTCGGCAGAAATGTTTGATTTGATACGAATACACAAGCTACATGTCGATCAGCAAATCGTTGTTGGTATAAAAACGTGTGAATTTCGTAGTACTAGGATCAAATTAGCGCAGTAGTAGTATAGTAGACTAAATAATACTGTCCTTAGATTATAGGACCGGTGGCTGCTGGATGGAGTAGGCAACTTTGACAAATTTGACCTGTGGACGAAATCAAATCACAGAATGAACTGCCCGTGAAATTATTTCACGCGGCTGACCTTTTTGTGTGACACCCGACACGAAGACGCCACACTACATTATGCAACGCCTTACAGATAGGCGCTACACGCCTGGCCAGCGTTGCATCCCAGACTGCCTAAAAATTGCTAAGTCATTGTGCAGAGCCTAAGAGCTAGGCGCTGCACTGTATAGTGTGGCGCCTAGCTCTCAGGCGCTGCACTAGTGGTTGCACTACAATATGAAGCAACCACTAGTGCAACGCCTAGAAGCTAGGCGCTGCACACTGACTTAGTAATTTTCGGATCACACGGGTGCGACGCTGGCCAGGCGTGTAGCACCTATCTATGAGGCGTTGCACAGTGTAGTGTGGCGCCTTCGTGTCGGGCGTCACACAAAAAAATCAGCCGCGTGAAATAGTTTCACGAGCAGTTCATTCTGTGATTTGATTTCGTCCATTGGTCAAATTTGTTAATTTTGCCGATGAAGTAGCACGCACACGCGCGATCGATCAGGCCGTGAGGTCCGCGTCTCGGGTCTACATGTACGCCCTGATCGTTTTGCCCATGCTCAAGAAGAAGCTACTACAACACGCGCCCTCGGCCCGCGCATTCGCCAACAGAGATGATGAAATGAAAACCCAGCCAACACCTCCCCGAAGGGCCTCGTGGCCCTCATCGTCGCCCTGTTGGCTGGCGTCTGAGCTAGGTCATCCTTTACGCAAATCCATTGGTATCGACATTACTTTTGAGGGACGTTTTGCTAACTCATCCAATAAGCTGCAAGAATCAAACCCGTACTCCCAATTAATTCATAACCTTCTTTAAGTTCAAATTTTTTTCATAACTTTCTTTCACAAGGTGTGGTGGGCGTATGGACAGGTCTTGAATTTTTTTTTATTGAACCAAGCTGTGATCAAAAGTCATACAGAAGAATCAAGTTGTGAAATTGAAATACGAGTAACTTGGATTATAAGTTCAATCACTCATTTAGACACGCGCACACACACACCGATCCTTTAGAGCATCTTCACCGCGCCCCCAACAAGGCCCCCCAGGCGATTTTTCGGCCGCCGGCGCCAAAAAATCGGCCCAGTCACGCCCCCATGGGCTCTTTTTTCGCCGGCTCGGGCCGAAATTGGCGCCGACGGACCCAACCCGAACCCGGCGCGCTGGGGGTGCTCGGGGGCGCCGGGCGAATCGTCTCGCGCCGCGGGCCAGCCGCGTCAGCGACACCGCCCGCCTCGTCTTCTCCCGACGCTTCGGTTTCCCGCAGGGAATCAATGGCAAGGCTGCCGCCAGTCCGCTTTGCCATTGATTCCTCACGGGCGGCGCGTTCACGGGGCGGCGCGCCGACGCCTCCCCTCCCTCGGACGCGTACACACGGACGCGGCGCGGCTATATATGGCCTCGCTCGCCTGTGATGAGTGCCACCTCTCCACCTCTCCCGAGCGCCGCCGCCGAGCTCTTCTCCCCCAGCCCTCCCTCTCCCGAGCGCCGCCGCCGATCTCTTCTCCCCCAGCCACTCCATCTCCCGAGCGCCGCCGCCGATCTCTTCTCCCCAGCCACTCCATCTCCCTGATGGCCGAGCGTTTCCCCGGAGACGAGGCGGCGGAACGGCTTCGGCCGCCGTTGGCTCCGCGAACAGGAGTCCTGGCTCCTGTTCCAGGCGAACATCCCGGCGCCACCGGACATGCGCGCCGGGCCGACGGGCTGGAGGCTCAGCAATAGGGGAGTGCCCATTCCCCCGTTGCCCGACGCCGTGGCCAAACCATCCTACTTCGCCGACGAGGTCGAGATCGTTCGCGCCTCCCTCACCGATGCCGAGCTCTCCCTCCCCCAGTACGCCACCGACAACCACGCGGCTTGGGCGGCGTACTTCGAGCGCCGCCAGTAGCAGCGGCTGGCGTCCACCAACGGGGCGCCGGTGGTCGGCGGCGTGAAGAACAGCGAGGGCGCCACCTGTGGTGGGGCGCCCCCGGCCGCACACTTGAGGGCGTGCTGACGCACCTCGAGGGCGGCAACAACCCGCCGTTGGCGTACCCCCCGGCGAGGGCGGCCGCCCCGGCGCACCGCCGACGCGACGGGCAATGGGCGCCAAGGAGGTTCGGCGAGTCCTCCTCCTCTTCCTCCTCCCGCTCCTCCTCCCACTCCTCCGGCACTCCGACGCTGCTCGGCGTCAAGGCCGAGCCCGGCATCGTCATCAACGAGGGCGGCCGGCGCGCCTCCTCGTCGGCTCCTCCTCCGCGCTTCGTCAAGCCAAAGACGGAGTCGGGGCTCGCGCCGGTGAAGACGGAGCCGGGGCTGGCGCCGGTGGAGACGGAGCACGGCGAGGTCGAGCTCGACGACGACGCGGCCCTTGAATGGGCACGCCAGGACTCCATCAAGATGGCGACGGAGCGCCAGCGCGCCGCCCTGCGGCGCTTCGAGCAGCGCCGCCGAAGCCGCGACGAAGGAGGAGGAGTCATCATCGACGACAGCGACGACGACGACGACGCGCTGCCGCCGCCACCAGCCGGGGAGGGGTCCAGCAGGGGCGCCCGAGTCAAGGAGGAGAAGGCCGACGATGGCGGCGACGACGGCGACTTCTCGGCCTTCAGCAAGTTTTTTTATTAGTTTTTATATGTAATGGCGACTACTCGACTTAAATCTGCGAATATAAGCCCAAGTTTACCGAAATTTGGCGTGTTTTAGCCGAACTTTGTGTAAATTTGCTACACAATTTTTTTTCCCGCGCCTAGGGCCGGCCCTTGCGGCGGCGGCTGGGGGCCAACTCGCCCCAGGCCCATTTTTTTCGCCGGGTCACCCCCAGACGGCGATTTTATGCGCCCCTGGGGGCCAACGGCTGGAGATGCTCTTACCCCACAATTGTGGAAGGACGACCTTCTAAGAAATAGCGATGGAGCTCCAGGGATGGAGAGAGCTAGCTGTTCGGTGTTGGTAGCTACAAAAGATAAAATACCCATGTATCCCTTGGCCAATTCTACGCAGAACCACCATATAACTAGACCTAACACAAGGATACCTGTGCTTACAACAATGCAATTGTGTTGAGTATTGTGATTATTAGGAAAGCTAGGATAGTGTAGGATATTATTCTGCCTTTTCTTGTATTCCAAGATGATAATGTACTCCTATATATATGCCCACGAGGTTTAAGCAATACAACGAATATTCCACCAATCCTCTCTCTCCCTTCTAACATGGTATCAGTTTCCGGGTTCTAAACTCTAGCCGCCGCCGCTTCCACACCCGCGCGCCGCCCCCGGGAAAGACGGCCTCCATGACCGCCGCCGGGGACCGCGCCGCCCGTACCTAGGGTTCGTCCGCCGGTCATGTTGACCGGCTGCCCTAGAGAGTCTTTTACTCGATCCATTGATTGAGGTTTTTCTCTCTCATCGATCGATTGATCGATGTTCTTTTCTGGTTTTCCGATCTACGATCGGTTTGCGTCGCCCACATCGTCCGTCGTCTTCGCGTGGCTCTACTTCAACGCTGGCCTCGAGGACACCTGTCACCGCTCGCGCTTGTGCGCTGGGCTGGTGGAACGCACCGCGTCGCCTGCGTTCTGTGCGCTGGCTACATCGCCCGTGCGTGGCTCGTTGCTCGCGCGCCTGATCGCTCGTGCTAGGCTACCCAAGCTGCTCCACGTTGAACGGCCCGGATCACATGCGTATGCTTGCTGGTAAATACATGCGTGTCCCGCTTGGGTGCGTGCCCATGCCACGTACGGCTGCGCAATGCAACTCGCAGATACCTCGTCGCCCGCCGCCTCTTCTTGGATTTTTTTGTCGCGTCTTCGGTCTGATAAACCGCATACACGCGTCTCCTTGAAATTTGTGAAGATCGCCTCCAAGTACAGCACCACCCTTCACCGATCGAGCACAGGCTGCCGCTGCGTCGCCCCGTTGAGCCGCAGCGCCGCCGCCCTGTGATTCTTCCCGTGACTGCACCGATCCGCGCCGTCGCTGCGTCCCCCTTCGGGTCATAGCGCCGCGGCACATGATCCCCGCGCCGCCCCGAGGCCGTTCCCTTGGTTGCACCACCTCGCGCGCTGCCGCTGCGTCGCCCCTTCGGGCCGTAGTACCGCGGCCCGCGGTCAACCGCCGCACCGAGCCCGTCCCCGAGGCTGCACCGCCGCTCGCGCTGCCGCTGCGTCGCCCCGTCGGGCCGTAGCGAGCGTGGCACGCGATCCCTGCAACCGCCCTGAGGTCTTCTCCGCCGTCACCCCGACCTGCCCACCGCCGTTGCGTCGCCCCTTCGGGCCGTAAGGCTGCGGCCCGCGGTCCACCACCGTCCACGCGCGTTGACTTCCACGTGATATGTGCCGCGCCGCCTCCCTTGGCGCGGGAATGTCACCGTCCGCGCCGGTCTTCGTCACGCTGTCGGGTTCATTATCGCCTACTTCGAGCACCGCCGCCGCGCTCCTTCTCTAGCTGCCGCCGCCGCTGCTCTTCTTCCGCGGCTCCAAGGCGACTACCTCGACACTGGCGACCCCCGACTCGACACCGACCACGGTGTTCTTCACACGGCTACCTCGCCTACGGCTACACCACCTACGCTCTCGGCTACCTCGACAAACGGCACAAAGGGCTACCGCCTTGCTTGAGCAACCTCGTCGGTTTTCACTCCAGCCACGACTCCGCGATGCATCGACCGTTACGACTGTGGGGGTGTCCGTCGGCTTACCTTCGGATTCTTCTCCGGTCTCAACGTCTGCGTCGCTACCGTTGTGATTGCGGGGATGTTGAGTATCGTGATTATTAGGAAAGCTAGGATAGTGTAGGATATTATTCTACCTTGCCTTATACTCCAAAATGATCATGTACTCTTATATATATACCCACGAGGCTCAAGCAATACAACGAATATTCCACCAATCCCCTCTCTCTCTTCTAACAAACTGGGACCTAACCTACTCAAACAAACACCCGAGTGCAGCCGTGCTAGTGAGTCTACTTGCTACATGTGTATGCAAACTAAACCGTCTAAACCGAAGTACACAAACTGCAGATAAATAGATCACTCGTCTTATAGAATTTGTCCCGGTGCCTCTTGTTCCCCAACTGTCCAATGTCTCTCATCAAAAGAAGAATTTCATCCACTACATCAGCTAGAATGAGCATTGTGTGGTTAAACTAGCTATGAGTGTATAGCAAGCAGGTGGCTAGGAACGACGCACATATATAAAGGAAGGTGCGTCATATGCCTTAGTTGAATGGTACAGGAGATCCAGTTACTATAGTAGGTAAGAATTAAATTGTTTCATATCACAATAGCGTTAGCTGATAGTATCTTCATGCTAATGCACCAGCATAGAAGACACGCTTTTGATTGGCCATCATTTAACACATGCGTGTCTATTTTAGGAACAGTATTTTGACATCCGTCTGAGGCTGGAGTTAAAACTCTTGTAGCATAGTATCCAAAGGCAATGATAAGATCAACAAAAGCTTCACTTAGTGCTTGTTTACATTCTCTCTTAATTTCTTAACATTACTTTACCAGTTTCGACAATATGTGTACTCCTTGCATTCATGTTGAGCATTTGGTTTTACCTTGGACTTTGTTTAACCCATCTTAATTTGTTTGAAGCGGAGATTTTCACCCATCCTTCGTGATTACTCTTCACACAATGAATCTTATAGGAGCATGTTGGACCCTTAAATTTGTCCATGTAGCAGGTTAATTGTTTAGACTTATTTGAGTAGGCACCAATCAGCCATAATTAACATATATTTTATTGTTTTCCATATGAAACTATGTGAACTAGGTAGACAAGAACAACTTCTTCGCAGGTGAAAATAAATGGATTATCAAAAGGCCATGGCCCAGAAAATAAAAAGGCCGAATTGTAGGGCTTGGCCCGTGTAGCTGATCAAAATTGGTAGGAAAAAATATATATAAATGGGCTGAATTAATGGGCTCTGCCCGTGTAAAACACCGAACTGGACCGGGTTGATTCTTATCAACAACCTTTTCATTTGGTCGCAATTTTGCCAGGTCAGCTTGCCACATCAGATCCAACGTGGTCTGGGCAGACAAATAGCGACCAAAACAGAAGGTTGTAGGATCAACGACCTTTCGTTTTGGTCGTTGCCTTGAACGACCTTATCACAAAGAAGGTTGTTAATTTCCATTAAAGACGGTCAGCTTTTGACCCTCTGTTTTTATCACAAAAAGGTCGCAAATTGAAAACAATGACCATTCAGCGACCAATAGTGATGGTCGCAAGTTGACATATTTCTTATAGTGAATCCTCACATTCTGCATCATTATGATGCACATACTCATACTTATTGAACTGAGGCAAGGCAACAAGGCCAAAATCATCAACAAGTGGAGTATATAACAGAGGCAACTATGGCATAACGGTTACACGAAATAAATTTAACTCACAAGACTAAGGGTACTCCGTTCACAATAAAGCCTCCAAATTAAAAAGAGATACACAAATCATACCACTGTTGCCACGTCCAATCGGAGACAACATAGACATGCCTTTTATCCTGGTTACCGAGAAGCCAGCCAATCAACAAGGAGACAACACCTTCAACAAGGTAACAACACAAGTTCATCAATGTTGAGTCTGACCAAAAAAGTCCATAACAAGAGTTTTCATCAGACACATGAAACCGTTTCTAAATTACCCTCTTGATGGTAGATCTTGTAGCAGTCACGCCAACTGGTATTTCACACTAGGCCAACGTGGCTCTAGCAAATATGTGGGATGTATTCTAATTTAGGACCGTAAACACAGTCATTGGTTAGGAGGCCGGGAGAATAATGTGCCTACCTATTAGGAAGAAACACGTGCACAAGCTGGCCCTAGCTCCACCTCATCCTGTACATTACCACATTTCTTCTCGTCCCAAACAAAAATAACTTAGTGCGAAGAATAAAAAGAATGGGTGTGGACAGAGTGACGACAACGGTGAGCCTCCCCTGCCGACTTCAGACATCCTGCTACTACCGATGTTCTCCTTGTGCACAACACCATTGCGCCATCCTGCCACTGTCGCATGTTGGCTTGTTGATTTCACCATTGAATTTGATGCTGGGGCGATCCGCCTTCCCCACCTCAGTGTCTCTGTCTTCAATGTCGGGTTATAGGCCTATGGGGAGACTTTCAATGCCGTCGTCCTCCTAGAACACACATCGAGGAGGAGCGCTTTGTTAGAAGTTATGTGACTGGGCTACTGCGGAAAGCAGATGGATAGACAATATTTATTAACAAGGTTCAACGATCAATACCTTCAACTCCGAGACATGACTACGGATGATCCTCTTCATGTACTAAATCAATATAGTACAAATCAATGACAAGCTTGTTGGGGCCATCATATGCATCTTGAATACCACACCATGGATGGTCTGGTCAACCCTGTGACGCCCCCGATTTGAACGTACACTAAACATGCACGCAAATGTGTACGATCAAGATCAGGGACTCACGGGAAGATATCACAACACAACTCTACAACATAAATAAGTCATACAAGCATCATAATACAAGCCAGGGGCCTCGAGGGCTCGAATACAATTGCTCGATCATAGACGAGTCAGCGGAAGCAACAATATCTGAGTACAGACATAAGTAAACAAGTTTGCCTTAAGAAGGCTAGCACAAAAGTAACAACGATCGAAAAGGCAAGGCCTCCTGCCTGGGACCTCCTAACTACTCCTCGAAGCCGAACTCCACGTAGAATCATCTTCGGGATCTCTAGCTCCTGGACTCCAGCATCTGGTTGCGACAATCCGGTATAGAAAGGGGAAAAGAGGGAGAAAAGCAACCGTGAGTACTCATCCAAAGTATTCGCAAGCAAGGAGCTACACTACATATGCATGGGTATATGTGTAAAGGACCATATCAGTGGACTGAACTGCAGAATGCCAGAATAAGAGGGGGATAGCTAGTCTTGTCGAAGACTACGCTTCTGGCAGCCTCCATCTTGCAGCATGTGGAAGAGAGTAGATTGAAGTCCTCCAAGTAGCATCGTATAGCATAATCCTACCCGGCGATCCCCTCCTCGTCGCCCTGTTAGAGAGCGATCACCGGGTTGTATCTGGCACTTGGAAGGGTGTATTTTATTCAGTATCCGGTTCTAGTTGTCATAAGGTCAAGGTACAACTCCGGGTCGTCCTTTTACCGAGGGACACGGCTATTCGAATAGATAAACTTCCCTGCAGGGGTGCACCACATAACCCAACACGCTCGATCCCATTTGGCCGGACACACTTTTCTGGGTCATGCCCGGCCTCGTAAGATCAACACGTCGCAGCCCCACCTAGGCTCAATAGAGAGGTCAGCACGCCGGTCTAAACCTATGCGCGCAGGGGTCTGGGCCCATCACCCTATGCACACCTGCACGTTGCGTACGCGGCCGGAAGCAGACCTAGCCCCCTTAATACAAGCGCGAGCTTACGGTCCAATGCGGCGCGCGCCACTCAGTCGCTGACGTCAAAAAGAGCTTCGGCTGATACCACGACGCCGGGATACCCATAACTACTCTCGCGTACATGGTTAGTGCGTATAGACCAAATGGCCAGACTCAGATCAAATACCCAGATCTCGTTAAGCGTGTTATTTATCCGCGAACGCCGACCAGGGCCAGGCCCACCTCTCTCCTAGGTGGTCCCAACCTGCCCTGTCGCTCCGCCACAAAGTAACAGTCGGGGGCCGTCAGGAACCCAGGCCCACCTCTACCGGGGTGGAGCCACCTGTCCTTTCAGCCCCCTCATCAGAATCACTTGCGGGTACTCAACGAGCCGACCCGACTTTAGTCACCACATGTGTCATGTATATAATGTTTATAGTATATACCCGTGATCACCTCCCGAAGTGATCACGGCCCAGTAGTATAGCATGGCAGACGGACAAGAGTGTAGGGCCACTGATGGAACACTAGCATCCTATACTAAGCAGTAGGATAGCAGGTAAGGGTAACAACTGTAGCAACAATGTCAGGCTATGCATCAGGATAGGATTAACGGAAAGCAGTAACATGCTACACTACTCTAATGCAAGCAGTATAGAGAAGACTAGGCGATATCTGGTGATCAAGGGGGGGGCTTGCCTGGTTGCTCTGGCAAGTAGGAGGGGTCGTCAACTCCGTAGTCGAACTGGGCAGCAGCAGTGTCGGTCTCGTAGTCTACCGGAGAGAAGAGGGGGAAGAAACAGTAAATACAATGCAAACATAAACATGACGATGCGTGACATGACAATGAGCAGTGCGAGGTGTGTCCTAACGCGACAGTAGGTGGTACCGGCGAAGGGGGGGGAACATCCGGGAAAGTATTCCCGATGTTTTGCGTTTTCGGACAGATGGACCGGAGGGGGAAAGTTGCGAGTTCGATATGTTAAGGAGGTGTGGTGGACGAACGGACTGCGTATTCGGATTCGTCTCGTCGTTCTGAGCAACTTTCATGTTGAAAATATTTTAATCCGAGTTACGGATTAAAAGATATGATTTTCTAAAGATTTTATTAATTTCTGGAATTTAATTAATTATTTAACTTAATTCGAAAATGGATTTATGACATCAGCATGATGTCATGCTGACGTCAGCAGTCAACAGGGGTTGACTGGGTCAAACTGTCGCGTGGGTGCAGTGGGACCCACGTGTCATACTCTGTTAGGTTAATTAGGGTTTAATTAAACTAATTCTGTTTAATTAAACTAACGGGTTAATTAGATTAATTCATTAGGATTAATTAACTTTAATTAATTAATATTAACATGATTAAATAAGTTAATTAATTATCTTAATTAATTATTTTTATTATTTATTTTTATTTATATATTTATTACTATCTATTAATTTATTTATTATTTTTATTATTATTATATTTTATTTTTATTTATTTATTTTTTAATCGTTTTTTTCTTTTCCTTTTCGTTCTGTGCGTGGGCCCCGGCTGTCATTGGGCCAGGGGGTTCGGGCCCAGGGGTCAGTGGCACCTGGGGCCTAAGCGGGCACATGGGCGTGCGGGCGCCCGACCCGGGCGAAGCCCGAGTGGCCACGGGCGCCGAAAGTGGCCGCCGGCGCGGTAGTGGCCCGTGGGGCTAGCGGCGGAGCAGTACGGCGGAGAGGTGGCGGCGAGGCCGCGCGGGGCAGTGAGCAGCGGCGCAGGCGAGGCGCGTTGGCGACGGGCGCGGCCAGACGGAACAGCGCGCGGCCAGGGCGCGGCCTGACCGCGGTGAGCGCGCGCGTGCGGGCGCCGGTGAGTGAGGCCCTGGCCGAAGTGGCCGGAGCAAGGGAGGAGGAGGGGATGCCGGGGCCTCACCACGGGGCGGTGGGGTCTAGGCAGCGGGGCTCGTGGAGGGGGGTCGGGGACGACGGCGCCGGAGGGGAAGCAGGCCGTCGGGGACGAGACGAGGTCGAGGCGGCGTCGATCCAGGCGGCGGGGTCGTCGGGCGAGCGGGGGACTCCAGGGAGGAGGCGGCGCGGTGGCTCCGGCGTGGTGGCCATGGCGGTGGCGTTCCGGGCGGGGACGGGCGCGGGGGCGCCCAGATCGAGCGGGGGGAGGAGGGGGACGTGCGAGAGAGAGGGGATCCAGAGAGGAGTGGGGTAGTGGGGGGGCGACGGGGTGGATAGGGTTAGGGTTTCGAGAGTGGGAGGGATAAGGAGGCCCGACTGGGCCTGGTGGGCCGGCCGGTGCGGCGGCTAGCTGGGCCGTTCGGTCCAGCTTGGGGGGGGGGGTTGTTTTATTTCTCTTTTTTGTTTCTTTGATCTGTTTTCTTTTTTTTGTAATTTCTTTTCTTTTATTTATCTTTCTTTTACTGTTTTACTTTTAGTTTTCTTTTATTTTAGTTTTATAAAAATTATCACTAGCACTTAAATTAATACTTTTAAATATAGTATTGCCACATTAATCCTCAACCCAAATTAAAATAGTTTAATATTTTATAAAATTCAAAAGGCATTTATTTCAACATTTAAACCTCTATTTTAATTATTTTGAACACTTAAGCATTTTATTAAATGTAGATTTCTCCACCATTATTATCTATGCAATATTTGGTTCACTCCGAACATTTTAGTTTTAATATTTGAAAACTTTTATTGTTTGCCTATATTTTAAATTTTAACTTGAATCGTTTTTGAACTAACTCGAGTTTATCAACAGTAACCGAGGTGACGTGCCACCATTAGCAGAGGTTTACTGTAGCTTGATTATCCGGGCGTCACAATTCTCCTCCACTATAAGAAATCTCGTCCCGAGATTTAAGAGGGAAGTAAAGGGGGAAGGTTCGGGTTACGAAATTCTAGGGAGTGTTCTTGGTCTTGGTTGTTCTCCTCGAAGAGGTTGATCCATTACATTGATGTCTTCATTCTGCTGTTTCAAGTCATCATGATAAAGTTGTCGTCCTTTCTTCGGGAACTCCATCGTACTTACGAAGGAATGAAGGGTGGGTATTCCGGGAGAACGGACCTCCGTAAGGTTGACTATCTGGTCGATAACATCGGCGAAGGTGGCGGAAAGTAACTCTCGAATTGCAACTTAAGAAATTATCGAGAGCAAAGTAAGAAGGTACAAAATAGAAGTTTTCAAGCGCATAGGCAATCGGTCGTTGCCTGAAACAAAGTGTTGAAGGGGTTTAGAGCAATGTGAATAAGCATTGCATCTAATACGAGTATAGATCACTAGGCAGGTGGCCCGTGAATTACATACAAAGTCAAGAGCGAGGAATAACTCTGACAACACGGTGTACAGGAGAGTCAGTTTTCGATCCTGTGGAACTTTGGGTTATGGGCCCACCATGTGGGGGTTTTTTTTATAGGAGCAGTGACATGTTGCACGGTCATGATAACAAGGCATGTCAGCGAGTACCCTGTCAGTTATGTCGGCAACACGTTGGTACCAAGGGGGAGGGACGAAGAGAACCATTTTCCTGCTCGTTGAAACGAGGCGGACCATAAGGCAAAGTTCTCGTCCATCGGTGGCTACCGGGATGTCATCAACAATAGTAACAGGGTCTTGCTGACAGAATTGTACACCGAGGTGTTTACATAAGCAGGAGAATATTACTGCTTAGATCATATAGACCACCAGAAAGGTTAAACCAAACAATGGAAAGGAAAATATGATTATCAGATTAAACAGAAGAATGGAAAGGAAAATGTGTTTAAACACATATTTCAGGGGTGTATCCTTCCCAAGGACAAGCAGAGCATGATATCCAGGACAGGATATAATGTAGAAAACTCTTTAGGTAAGGTGAGAGAAATTTCATGACATCACCCATACAACGGTGTTTGGATAATGGACAAAGAAAATTTTGCATTGTTCTTCAAATGCTCTTATTGAAAATCGGAGTACCACAGACATGCTTCGAGATAACATTGGCATGGTCTTCAAGCAAAGGTCAGACTTTGGATACAAAGGATCCATCGGAAACAACTTATAGAATAAGTCTTACCACTTTCTCATGGAAGAATAGCTAACCTTGCTAAAAGGGAAAACTTATAACAATAGGTCCTCCCGCCAGGTGTGCTGGGTATCATCACCTTACCGGGTCATAAATAGGCCAATGTTATAACTCTTGGAAATATGTTCCAACCATCATATCTGACCGAGATTCAGATCTGATTGGTGTCAGGATACCTCAGACTCAGGATGTCTGAGAAGAAAAGTGCAACACAAATTGATGGGATGACATTGTAAGATTCTCGGGAAATGAACTATGAAAGCAAGTTCCGAAACCAGAGTTCTTCATTAAACCAAAGAGAGGGATAGGAGGTGGCTGATGGACTCAGCGACATTCCATTGAGAGTTCCAAAAGATGGATTTCGACAACTATGTGAACAAGGAGATAACATTATCTAGATCGAATGACTTAATGATGTATGCTCGAGGAAAACATACACAGTTAAACATTGGTTGAAATGTGCACCCGAAATGTGGGCTAGGTAGCACGATCAATGTTTGAATGATGATTCATTGAGCCATAGACGTAGAATGAAACTATAGACCAATAACTTCAAAGCAATAGGGTTTCTAGAAGTTTAGAATTTACACGTCACAGACCATTTGTCGGTATTTCGTTTAGAAACAACACGGGGACCAAGAAAGAATGGTGATGGTGAGAAGTATCACTGTACCAAGAATTCTTAAGAGGTGGAGTAATGCTCACGACATTCTTGACATCGAAGATGGTAATACTCCACGGTAGAACATAACATAGGTTGGATAGCAGGGAAATCAAGATACAACACAAAATATGAACAAGTTTGTGTTGAGGGGAGGCAAGAATGTTGTCGATGATAACACAATTCATCGAGGGGCAAGGATGGTATTTCTCATCCTGAATTTCGACACACAACTTGGAAGAAATCAAATTGTTGACAATGATCACGACAAATTTGTCGAGAGGTTTTCAAGAAGATGTAATTGATCGACGATGACATCAAGTCAAAGGAATGATGAAAGCGAAAGGTTATTGGAACCACGGGTAGGGCACAAACTCGAATTCAAGTTTGCTATTCAAGGAGAAGTGATATGACGAGGGAGATCGACGCAAGATTAGCTCACTGTCGAAATTTGTGCGCTGGGAAGGTCCAGGTAACACAGTTAAAATCATCAAGATAATGATATAGCCAAACAGGCTAGGAATGGCGTGATCGGGTACAAACTCGTACTTAAAGAAGATTACTAAGAGTTGTTGAACCGTAGTGCGGACTCGGTTCAGTTATCGGTGTCTTTGCGTGATTAATAACTCAGAGCCCGTGGAAAATTGGAATCAATGAGAATGTAGCACTTGATGGAGAACTCATAATAAGTTATGCAGTTCCATGATAATCTCGAGATACCAGGGGGGTAATGCTCGACGACAGATCAAACTAGAGGTTGGACTAGGGTATTGCTCTGCAGAAGACAAGTGCTTAAGCTTGCACGAGAAATGGTATTTAAAGGAGAACATGGTCGGAACCACGATTGAAAAAGGCCAGATCCCAGATATAAGATGAGCTTATACCAATGGAATAATTAATTTAAGAAAAGCTTTAATGATAAGATCTACATCGTGTCCATGGGCATGAACGCAAAGTTCAAGGTCGACTCCGACTTCTCCAATGCATAACCTTTCATTTACTTCTCACGTTCGATGAAGTTATTTAGTAGAAAATTATCTGGTAAAATACCAGAAGGGTATGGCTTGTGAAAACCTTCGGGTTCATACGGTTTTTAGGGAAGGTATAGGTTCAACCCATCAGGGCATCTTAGGAACTTATACCACAAACTTCGGAGTAAATAATACAAGCTCGAAAGTAGAGCATGGTTCACAAAGCAGAGGATACAATTTACCAAAGGCATCATGTATCCAAGGAAAAGCTCACAAGCTTATTTAATATGAAGGACATTGTCGGATAAAATCCATTAAAGGATATGTCGGTCCATAACAGAGCTGGTGTGAGCATCGGGACACAACCAGAGGAAGTAACAATGCAAAGGCATTGGATTATAGAAGCAACTGACTAACTCAAAGCTCAATGCAAAGGAATTATAATTTCAAATTCAAGGGATCAGAAGCAATGCTCTGATCAAGGATGGATAAGTTGAGTAGGCTTAGGGGTACAATCGATGACGATTTGATTGGTCGAGATCCAGCTCATGTTAAAAATGAGGTTTGAGCCAGAAGGAAGAATTCTAGGATCTGATTGAGGATTGTGAGCATTCGCAATATTTTGAATCAACAGACTCAAAATGATAATGACAAGGAATGACTATAAGATTACGAGACTTATGGGATTATCCATAATGCAAGCAAGCAAGAATTTCAAGAGCAACAGGCTGCTCAGGATTTTCGGTAGATCGAATGGTATTTTGAACACTTTTGTGAAATACTTGAATCAACTGGGGATGAGCGGATACTCGATAAGGGCGAGAAATTATCCGTAGGGGTACTCAGGTGACAAAGAACAGCAAGGCAGTAAGCTCAAGGATTCTCGGAACAACAGAGATAATTTCGGGGTATCTTGTAATAACAAGATCAACTGGGAAACATTGTATGAATGGCGAGTATATGCGGTTATCCATAGGAGTTTATCGATGAAAGGGAATTGCAAAAGCGATGAACACAAGTTCTCGGGTTATCAGCGGAGAGTATCTTCAGGGTCTTCACGTGCAGCAGACGATCATCAGTAATAAGGGGCTCTCCGGGTGAAAGTGATAACGAGATCCTAATGTTAGATTTAGTAAAATTCAATTAACCCGAATAGAAGAGAGATCAGAGTACCAGAGTATAGACAAGGAGTAAAAGATCCTAATACCACCCAATGGCGACGTGGGCCCGTAAGCCACACAGCCATGTTAGTGGAAGTTTTTCAACGACTAGACTCGACTTCGGCCAAGGAGTTGGAAAAGGGGGATTCCTACAGGCAGTCGGCTCTGATACCAACTTGTGATGCCCCCGATTTGACCATACACTAAACATGCACGCAAATGTGTACGATCAAGATCAGGGACTCACGGGAAGATATCACAACACAACTCTACAACATAAATAAGTCATACAAGCATCATAATACAAGCCAGGGGCCTCGAGGGCTCGAATCATAGACGAGTCAGCGGAAGCAACAATATCTGAGTACCGACATAAGTAAACAAGTTTGCCTTAAGAAGGCTAGCACAAAAGTAACAACGATCGAAAAGGCAAGGCCTCCTGCCTGGGACCTCCTAACTACTCCTCGAAGCCGAACTCCACGTAGAATCATCTTCGGGATCTCTAGCTCCTGGACTCCAGCATCTGGCTGCGACAATCCGGTATAGAAAGGGGAAAAGAGGGAGAAAAGCAACCGTGAGTACTCATCCAAAGTACTCGCAAGCAAGGAGCTACAGTACATATGCATGGGTATATGTGTAAAGGACCATATGAGTGGACTGAACTGCAGAATGCCAGAATAAGAGGGGGATAGCTAGTCTTGTCGAAGACTACGCTTCTGGCAGCCTCCATCTTGCAGCATGTAGAAGACAGTAGATTGAAGTCCTCCAAGTAGCATCGTATAGCATAATCCTACCCGGCGATCCCCTCCTCGTCGCCCTGTTAGAGAGCGATCACCGGGTTGTATCTGGCACTTGGAAGGGTGTATTTTATTCAGTATCCGGTTCTAGTTGTCATAAGGTCAAGGTACAACTCTGGGTCGTCCTTTTATCGAGGGACACGGCTATTCGAATAGATAAACTTCCCTGCAGGGGTGCACCACATAACCCAACACGCTCGATCCCATTTGGCCGGACACACTTTTCTGGGTCATGCCCGGCCTCGTAAGATCAACACGTCGCAGCCCCACCTAGGCTCAACAGAGAGGTCAGCACGCCGGTCTAAACCTATGCGCGCAAGGGTCTGGGCCCATCGCCCTATGCACACCTGCACGTTGCGTACGCGGCCGGAAGCAGACCTAGCCCCCTTAATACAAGCGCGAGCTTACGGTCCAATGCGGCGCGCGCCACTCAGTCGCTGACGTCAAAAAGAGCTTCGGCTGATACCAAGACGCCGGGATACCCATAACTAGTCCCGCGTAGATGGTTAGTGCGTATAGACCAAATGGCCAGACTCAGATCAAATACCCAGATCTCGTTAAGCGTGTTATTTATCCGCGAACTCCGACCAGGGCCAGGCCCACCTCTCTCCTAGGTGGTCGCAACCTGCCCTGTCGCTCCGCCACAAAGTAACAGTCGGGGGCCGTCAGGAACCCAGGCCCACCTCTACCGGGGTGGAGCCACCTGTCCTTTCAGCCCCCTATCAGAATCACTTGCGGGTACTCAACGAGCCGACCCGACTTTAGTCACCACATGTGTCATGTATATAATGTATATAGTATATACCCGTGATCACCTCCCGAAGTGATCACGGCCCAGTAGTATAGCATGGCAGACGGACAAGAGTGTAGGGCCACTGATGGAACACTAGCATCCTATACTAAGCAGTAGGATAGCAGGTAAGGGTAACAACTGTAGCAACAATGTCAGGCTATGCATCAGGATAGGATTAACGGAAAGCAGTAACATGCTACACTACTCTAATGCAAGCAGTATAGAGAAGACTAGGCGATATCTGGTGATCAAGGGGGGGGGGGCTTGCCTGGTTGTTCTGGCAAGTAGGAGGGGTCGTCAACTCCGTAGTCGAACTGGGCAGCAGCAGTGTCGGTCTCGTAGTCTACCGGAGAGAAGAGGGGGAAGAAACAGTAAATACAATGCAAACATAAACATGACGATGCGTGACATGACAATGAGCAGTGCGAGGTGTGTCCTAACGTGACAGTAGGTGGTACCGACGAAGGGGGGGAACATCGGGGAAAGTATTCCCGATGTTTTGCGTTTTCGGACAGATGGACCGGAGGGGGAAAGTTGCGAGTTTGATACGTTAAGGAGGTGTGGTGGACGAACGGACTGCGTATTCGGATTTGTCTCGTCGTTCTGAGCAACTTTCATGTTGAAAATATTTTAATCCGAGTTACGGATTAAAAGATATGATTTTCTAAAGATTTTATTAATTTCTGGAATTTAATTAATTATTTAATTTAATTCGAAAATGGATTTATGACATCAGCATGATGTCATGCTGATGTTAGCAGTCAACAGGGGTTGACTGGGTCAAACTGTCGCGTGGGTCCAGTGGGACCCACGTGTCATACTCTGTTAGGTTAATTAGGGTTTAATTAAACTAATTCTGTTTAATTAAACTAACGGGTTAATTAGATTAATTCATTAGGATTAATTAACTTTAATTAATTAATATTAACATGATTAAATAAGTTAATTAATTATCTTAATCAATTAATTAATTAATTAATTATTTTTATTATTTATTTATTAATATCTATTAATTAATTTATTATTTTTATTATTATTATATTTTAATTTTATTTATTTATTTATTTTAAATTGTTTTTTTCTTTTCCTTTTCGTTCTGTGCGTGGGCCCCGGCTGTCATTGGGCCAGGGGGGTTCGGGCCCAGGGGTCAGTGGCACCTGGGGCCTAAGCAGGCACATGGGCGTGCGGGCGCCCAACCCGGGCGAAGCCCGAGTGGCCACGGGCGCCGGAAGTGGCCGCCGGCGCGGCAGTGGCCCGTGGGGCTAGCGGCGGGGCAGTACGGCGGAGAGGTGGCGGCGAGGCCGCGCGGGGCAGTGAGCAGCGGCGCAGGCGAGGCGCGTTGGCGCGGGGCGACGGGCGCGGCCAGACGGAACAGCGCGCGGCCAGGGCGCGACATTACCGCGGTGAGCGCGCGCGTGCGGGCGCCGGTGAGCGAGGCCCTGGCCGAAGTGGCTGGAGCAAAGGAGGAGGAGGGGATGTCGGGGCCTCACCACGGGGCGGTGGGGTCTAGGCAGCGGGGCTCGTGGAGGGGGGTCGGGGACGACGGCGCCGGAGGGGAAGTAGGCCGTCGGGAACGAGACGAGGTCGAGGCGGCGTCGATCCAGGCGGCGGGGTCGTCGGGCGAGCGGGGGACTCCAGGGAGGAGGCGGCGCGGTGGCTCCGGCGAGGTGGCCGTGGCGGTGGCGTTCCGGGCGGGGACGGGCGCGGGGGCGCCCAGATCGAGCGGGGGGAGGAGGGGGACGTGCGAGAGAGAGGGGATCCAGAGAGGAGTGGGGTAGTGGGGGGGGGCGACGGGGTGGATAGGGTTAGGGTTTCGGGAGTGGGAGGGATAAGGAGGCCCGACTGGGCCTGGTGGGCCGGCCGGTGCGGCGGCTAGCTGGGTCGTTCGGTCCAGCTTGGGGGGTTGTTTTATTTCTCTTTTTTGTTTCTTTGATCTGTTTTCTTTTTTTTGTAATTTTTTTTCTTTTTATTTATCTTTCTTTTACCGTTTTACTTTTAGTTTTCTTTTCTTTTAGTTTTATAAAAATTATCACTAGCACTTAAATTAATTCTTTTAAATATACTATTGCCACATTAATCCTCAACCCAAATTAAAATAGTTTAATATTTTATAAAATTCAAAAGGCATTTATTTCAACATTTAAACCTCTATTTTAATTATTTTGAACACTTAAGCATTTTATTAAATTTAGATTTCTCCACCATTATTATCTATGCAATATTTGGTTCACTCCGAACATTTTAGTTTTAATATTTGAAAACTTTTATTGTTTTGCCAAATGGAAGCACACCCCGAGCACGAGGTCGATGAGACTCTCGTGCTGGTGGCCACGTGCGCGGCATGCGCACTTAGCAAACCGAGGTGACGTGGCACCATTAGCAGAGGTTTACTGTAACTTGATTATCCGGGCGTCACAAACCCTCACACAGGCACCTGGACCTTCGCCTAGTCTATTTTGATGTTCGCCATGCTGCTTTATGTATTTGGCCTAGTTTACAGGTGTTCGACTCAAACAACTAATACTGGTTATATTTACTCGACTCAAACACCTGCACATTGTCCAAGTCTATTGAGATCTATAGCACTTGTGTACGCTTGGCACAATCTATATGTGTCCTTGTGAATGGTAAGTATGTGTAGTGAAGATTTGATTTCCAGCGTCTAAGTAACGATCCATGTACTAATCGATCAAGGCATCCTTAACTGTTTAAGTATATATGCAACCCCCTATCAATCTTAACAACTGTTCAGATGACTATGTATTGACCTTTTTCTATATTTCACGAATCGACCGTCACTTTAATTTGTTTTACTCTATACTTGCAGCGTACAGTTTTTTCTTCCTCAAAAGGGGAGTACTCCCGCTGCATCATGCTGCACACAACCATGCAAAAATAGTTCAAGTCATTGGGCCAGATAGTAATAAAATATGACCACAGATGGTTGAACCCAAGATTACATAGCTCCTCAACATAGTCTATGAGTGGCTCGTCAGCCAAACCAGTTGAGTAAAGCCCGTGCAACCGTTTCCACGCGGCTGCACCCAGAGGCCATAAGCATCCCCGCACGTCCACACAGTGCAATGATGACTACATACGAATTGAAACCGTAGCCTTGTAGATAACCAACAAGAAATTAAGAATAGATGGTCTGTTAAATATGCACTGCCCAAAGAATGACACGAACTCCCACACAGATTTCTCCCTTCAACTTACAATGAATACGGCCAACCAATTTCCAAACAAAGATGGAATACTCGTTAGCGGTGGTAAGTTGTAGGTAACATGAATCATACTCCAAATCTAGGTAGTAAACGAACATAACATAAATAATTCTATCTTTGCTGCCATGCCAATACACTTAGAAAGTCTATCTTTGCTAAAAACTACCTCCCTCTGCAAAAGTTGTATGAAAACTTTGATTTTGGAAGGAACCTTTGTTTTCTAGATATGTTTACTGTGAAAATAGGTTCTGAATCCTTAAGATCCACATACATAGACTTCACGGCGAAAGCACCATTAGTAGTTAACCTCCACTGAAACGTATCCAGCAATTGAGTTAGATTGATCAACATCAACCTAAAAAACAAATGGATCCACTTAGTCCATTTGTCATCCAATAAAGCCAAGCGGAACTGGATGTTCAAAGGGCTAGACCCAAGATTAGAAGCCATCGAATCTTCGTTTCTAAACACAATATTATACGGGGGCAACTACAATGCAATCTGAGGTTCAGTTGCAAGAATAGAAAAATGAATCTGGACTGATGCACGACACAGATTACACTAGTGGGATCTCTGATCTCACGCCGCTTAAATGTACATTTCACCCCCACCCCCTCGCGCGCGCTAAAGTGAGATATGAAGTATGCCGTTTACAGAAAGCACCTCAACTCTTTCATCTCCATTCATCCTGTCCAAAACAATTTCAAATCCGCAACAACATTAATGCCCCCTCGCATCTTAGTTTTGTAACATCTTTGCACATATCTATTGCATTAAACTCATGTGTTAAGTACATCAGTGCATTCTACTACATCACTAATTGATCACTAAAACGTATGTCAACATCTATCACAAATATTCGAGCACGTGAGAAAATTGAGCCCTTCCAGTCAGAACACAACGCGAGACATACATACATACATACATACATATTAGGTGATACATAAATCGAGGATCATTTTCTGTAGATGATTGGCAAGGCTGAGCATCAAAGACCAAATTGATCGGCACTGAATAAACATCTTGATGGTACATGACAGAAAAACACTAGTTGTTCAAGTGCTTCTTGTCCATCAACCTTCATGTCCTGGGAGAGATCCCATCTAGGAACTCCATGTGTTTGTAGACTTTTCTATGATTGTGGTGGCAAACTGGTGACTTGCATGTTGGATTTGTAGTTCTTGGTAGTTCAAAAGCATCAAAGCAGGTTAAAGTTACCTAATATCAGAATAGTTTCATTTGAATATAAAAATAGCAATTGGACTCACCTCATTGTCAAAAAATTTCATTATTTGCTGAAGGCTTCTTTTTATTTGAAACACCTCCATTGGTACTGCCAACTACTTTCAGGCCACTGGCTGACAACACCACGCCTTTGTTTGAGGAGCAACTAGTAACAACCATCAAATTCATCTGAGTCCTGTTTTCGTATTGACCAAACCCTACATCTCTGCTTCCCAAGAGTACTTTTGATACAGGAAATTTGGAACCAGGATTTGAGTGGTGTGATTAGGCTTCTACTCTGGAACAGAATTGCCATTCTCAAAGACAAATGAGTTATCAACCCAGCCACCTAATCCACTCTATTCTGAACCACTGCAATTGTCAACCCAGTTTGGTGAGTTGTTATTGACGAGGATGCAAGAGCCAGACAAATCAAACTTTAGCCTTTTTTGCATTGGAGCGATATTAATCCCAACCTTTTAGAACAGAATATGCATTAAATCTATATTAGAGTTTTGCATGCCAGGAAGATAAAATATAGAAATTATTTTTTGTACAATTTATGTTTCCTCAATTTGGGAAATTTAGCCAGTTCAGTTTTCAAATTTGAGACTTATATCTACAAAATAATGTCAACTTAGTGACAAGCATGCAGGCTGTAGCTATTTGATTGCATGCTGCATGAATGCCCAATATATCTTCATAATCTTTGGCAATATTTTTCTGATATTAACGATGTAATTACAACACTCAAAAATCTGTAGAATTGAAAAGATTGTTTTTATGATATCCAAGTGAAGGAGTTGGGATAGAAAGAGGAACCTCTAGGTTTCCAACTTCTTGCCTGTTTTTTTGGGAATACAGGTCTTGCATTGCCTCTACTAACTCTATATATGTTTGGGCTTGACTCTGTGCTTTGAATTTTTTCGGTTCTCCTTCCTTCTTTGACAGTGCTGCCTTGAGGCAAGCAATCTAAAATGTGAGGAAGAATAAAGTTACTGCCGCCATTTTTTTGAGACAAAGTGTCACCATCTTCTAATCGGAAGCTGTTGGATGAGCACGCACACGCGCGTGGGACCTCTTATTTGTAGTATTTTGCGTCAAACAGAGCCGTGACCCACAAGGGCGGGCGCGAGTGGGCTGGCCCATTGGAGGCTACCGCGAGAAAGACACTGTATACTATCTTCGCCATTGTACCGCTAAAATCCGCAAAAAGTAAAGTTCTTACTTGGATCCGATCACAAGATCTCTTGTTCCGTAGAGAGAGAGAGAGCATTGTTAGCCACGGGAGCTAATAACTGATACTGCCATACATCAGCACGAGACTACAAGAACAAACGGCAGCGGCAAATCCGAAACTTTTAAAATTTCAAACACGAGTTTTTTTTTTCAAAAAACAGAATATTTTGGGAAATGCTAGCTCTTTTCAAATCCAATTATTTTCTTCTGAAAACTCAACATTTTTTGAAAAAAATGGTTTTTTCATCAGTGAACCAGGGTTGAAATTCTGAAAAAAAATTGAAATCATGATTTTTTTTAAAACGCGAATATTTTTTAAAATGGGACACATTTTTTGAAACTCATAAACCAAAATTTGAAGATGCAAACAAGTTTAAAAATTATGAAAACATGAACATTTTTTGTATTTGTGAATACATTTAACAGGAACAAATTTTGAAACACATGAACATTATTTGAATTTCTGAACACATTTAAAAATTCTGAACTTTTTTTGCAAATGCGTACATTTCTTATATATCACAAACAAATTTGAACATGTAAGATATTTTTGAAAAGACAAACATTCCTTCAAATTGTGAATTTTTTTTGAAACATGATCATTTTTTGTTCATGTTTACAAAAAATAAGATTTTTTTCAATAATTATGAATGTTTTATGAAACAAGGACGCTTTCCAAATTTTGTGAACAAAATGTGAATTTTGTTAAACATTTAAAAACATGAACTTTTTCTGAATATTTGAATATATTTAAAAGCATGAGCATTTTTTAAACTATTATTTTTTGAAGACGTGAACAAGTTTTTAAAATTGAAATAGAATATTTTTGAAAATTGTTCACAATTTTTGAAAACAGGAACATTTTTTGGAAACATGAACTTTTTTTAAGACTCCCAAATGAATTAGAATACATGAACATGTTTTGGAAACAAGGACACTTTTGAAATTTGTGAACAATATTCAAAAAATATGAACATTTAAGTAACAATTGGAAAAGGGAAAAAAGAAAACAAAAAATAAATGAAAAAGGAAACAAAAAAGAGAAAATAAGGAGAGAAATGCAAAGGAAAATAGAAAAGAATAAAATCGAAAAAGAAACAAATACAGTTCAAGAGGTTCCTAAAACCGTAGAAAAACGGCTGGGAACGTCTGGAAGGTTCCCAAAACCGGGATCGGTGACACGATTAACGGGCCGGCCCAGATCGCTCTGCTCACTTATGAAGCATGTGCGAAGCCTCGACAACTTGACACATCGTGCGTCTTATAGGATTTTCCAACGCGTGTACACGGTTCGGATCGTTCCAGCAGTCTTAGGCAACATCGGCCCATGGACCCATCCAGGATGGAGCGTAAGGGCCTTGTTCATCGCTTTAGCTTTGGGCCTATCTGCATGTCAAAAGACGCTAAAGTAGGCAGGCCAGCTAGCAAATGGAAAAAGAGCAGGCTGGCTTATGAGAGCAATTAGTTAACGAGCGCTCCTTCGGGAGCCTCACAGCGATCAGCGCCACTTGGCACGCTCTCCGCCATTCGCCACGTGTCGCACTCTGGATGTTCCCTTCGGATTTTTATTTATTTATTTTTCCGCACGTGTTTTCGGCTTTTTGAACGGTTTTTTTTTCGGGTTTTTTCGACGTTTTGGTTTTCCCCCGGTCTTCCTTAGCTTTCCGACCAAATTTTTTTTTGAAAATAAAATTTTTTTGCACGAGAAGAACGTGTTTTCTTTTTTTTTCCTTTCGCAAAAGCCACGGTTTTTCTTCCACGAGAGGCACGGTTGTGCTTTAGCGAGAGTCAGGCCGTGCCTTTCGGAAACGGGAAAAAACGAGTTTTCTGGTTTTTTTTCGCGAGTCACGGTTTTTTTTCCGCAATAGGCATGGTTGTGCTTTCGCGAGAATCACGGCCGTGCCTCTCGGAAAGGGAAAAACAAAACGCGTTTTCTATTTTATTTTCTTTCGCGAGAGTCACGGCCGTGCCTCTCGGAAAGGAAAAAAAATACGCGTTTTCTGTTTTTTTTCTTTCGCGAGAGGCACGGTTGTGCTTTCGCGAGAGTCACGGCGTGCCTCTTGGAAACGGAAAAAACGTGTTTTCTATGTTTTTTCCTTCCACGAGAGTCATAGTTTTGCTTCCACGAGAGGCACGCTTGTGATTTCGCGAGAGCACTGGTGTGGCCGGTTCGGTTTTTTTGCCCGGTTTTTTGTCTGATTTTTTGTTGAAAAAAAAGTTCATCAAAACCTATCAACATGGGATCTAGTTTTGAGGATCCCGACATGAGGAATCCAATGATGAAAACGGTTCGAGATTTGGACGCACAGTTTAAGAGATAAAACGTTTTGAATAAACGGATCTATGAAAAAAAAGGAAAAGTCCCAGGTTGCGACAAGTGGCGTGCTGCATGGGCGCCACTTGTCGTGACCTGGGAAAGTGGAGTGTTCTTTGCAACGAGTTCTCCTTAATTAGTGATTTCGCTGCATAGGGCGCTTCCTATTTGGAGCTTCAGGCGCCTGTAAAGAGGTCATTTGGCAAATGGGCGCGTGAAACGCACACCGCCCTGCTATGAGTTGGGACGGCCCATGTACTCTTTTTTTCTTTTGTTTTTTAAACTCCAGAAACATTTGCGCTGGTTGTGATTTGAACCAAAAACCTCCAGTTCAGTAGCAAAGGGAGTAACAGTGGGACTCTGAACCGTGTTGTGCCTTGATAGCTTTTTTATACTTCTTTACCACTAAAACCCACAGCAGTTCTAGGTCAACAAAACCGCAGTAGTTTCCTGTTTTTGGTTTTCTTTTTCCCCGGTTTTGTTTTGGCTTTTTTTTTCATTTCCTTTTTGTTTTTTTAAGTCATGAATTTTTCTTAAATTTGTGTACTTTTCAATTCCTGAACTTTTTTCAAACCTCATAAACTTTTATCAAAATCGATGAACTTCTTTTCAAATCCGGTTAACTTTTTTCGATTTTGTGATTTTTTTTCAAAATTCATAAACTCTTTTCAAATTTAATGAAGTTTTTTTTATCTAAATCTATGAACTTTGTCTAAATCCTTGAATTTTTTTTTCAAAATCTGGTGAAAGTTTTTCAAATTTATCATTTTTGTTCATCAAAATCGATGAACTTTTTTCCAAATCTGTAAACTTTATTCAAAATCTGGTGAACTTTTTTCCAATTTGTGAACTTTTTAAAAATTGATGAACCTTTTTATTTTTGTGATCCTTTTTGAAAATCCGTGAACTTGCAAATTAGTGAATTTTCCTGATTTTTTTAATTTTTTTTGATTTTTTCTAAAAGGTCAACGGTCAACGCAGGTCCTGGTACTTGGCCGGTCAATGGGGAACCGACCGACCGAGTTAACCAGGGAAAGAAAAACGAGCAAACCAACAACTGCTTTTTTGAGCGAGCAATGCAGGAACAGAACAACCGCTCAAACATTTTGTATTGGGCCAGCCCATGAGCTGGAGGGCGTGAGCACCGGTTCCTTAACTGGCGCGAAAGGCGCCAATTAGGAGATCCCGTTGCATAGCTCCCCTGCACGAGTTTGCTAGAAAAAAGAACCAATAACAGTTCCTTGAAAACAATGGAAGCAGAATCCAAAAAAAAAACAATGGAAGCAAAAGGCCACGAGTGACTATCGATATCTTTGTTACAAAATCGCTTCTTTGGGCGGACTCCGGCCTTTTTCGCTCAACCTCTCGGAGAAGGATATTCTCTAAAAAAAAGGGTGACGTTGCTTCCAAGACAACAATTATACGTTGCTAACCACTAGCACCGTGTGGGACAAAATATCCATGTATCTCTTGAACAGTTCTACGAAGTTGCATGATATAACTAGACCTGCCACAACAGTACCTCTGCTTGCCACAATGCAGCCAAGACCTAATAGACTCAAAAAGTCAGAGGGGCCTAGCGGTATTCATGTGCCAACTTGCTACAATCATATGTAAACTAAACTATCTAAGCTAAAACATACAGACTAGAGATAAATAGACTACACCCCTCGCATAATCTGTCCCGGTGCCTCTACTTCCCCAATAGTCCAAAATGTCTCATAAAAATATGAGTTTCATACAATACACATCATCTAGATCGAGCATTGTGTGGTTAAAGTACGAGCGTAAGCAAGCGGGTAGCTAGGAACAATGTGTTGGGAAACGTAGTAGAAAAAAAAAAAATCGCACCTACGATCACCCAAGATCAATATGAAGATGCATAACGGGTTGGGATCACGATCGTTACCGTCACCGAGTTGTAGCGGAAGAAGAACGTGTCGGTGTAGATCGTACTTGGAGTCCCTCGTACCACCCATGAACAGTCCCTTGAACCGAAGACCAAAGCACGACCTCTCTACTTGGTTGCAAGTGTGCAGCCTTCATGATCCAGCAGTGCTTCGCCGTCCAGAGCTAATCGTCGCCGGAGAATTAGAGGAGGATATTAGAACCACAGATGGCTTCTAATTATGAACACAAGAGGATTATCCTAACTTTAATTAGTCAACTAGGACCAACTAGAACTAGAACTAGAACTAGGAGAACTAGAGGAGGCTCCAAAACTTGTATGAAACAATAGAGCAAAAACCCCTAGTATATATATACGTTGAAGGAGGAGGAGAGGGCAGCCACTAAGGAGGGAAAGTCCCCCTTGGGGCGCCGGCCAAGGGAGAGGGAGTTGGACACCCTCCCCTTGTCCAATTCGGCCCCGCCCCAAGGAAAGAGAGGGGGGGGGGGGGCTTGCTACTTGGGCCCTTGTGGCCCAATTTGCCTTCCACCTCTTTGCCTTTTAAGACCCGTTGATATTTAAATTAAATATAAATGTTATAAATACCTTTAGACCATTATATATATATTTTAACATCTCCGAAAACATTTTCCACATATATATATAATATATCGGTAATACCCATATTATCCAATACTCTTTGAAACCCTTCCGGTGACCCTGAAACGCTTCCTGGTCCTCTCGAAACTATTGTGAATGTTCATGAAGAAATTCCACAAATATATTCTCATGACTCCCATACTACTAACACTCAGTAGAATGTGATTTCCTTAAGCTTATGACCTTGTATGTTCGGTAACTCATAGACATGAATGAAAACGTTCGTTCAATGACCGGCACCGGGACCGTGGACGTCCGTATCGGTCCCTATGAGCACACGAATGATATTCGAGTGAACCTTAGGTTATCATGTGATGTTCCCTTTTCTTCATGATAATTCACAAAACCCGGGATGCATCGGTATCCTGCCGAGTCATCACCATGTTTGCTATACCGAAATCCTCGTTACCGATTTTGTTCTTCTTTCTTGTTATTTTGTTCCGACATCCCCGTGACGAAGTCACGTGTGTCTGGCCAGACGATGATTGATGCCGTCACACCGAGAGGGCCCTAAGAATATCTCCCCATCGTCGTAGGAGCAAATCCCACCCTCGAGCTATCCGGTCACTTGTCAAACTTTCCGATGAACCTGTAAGTTGTCGTTATGATCACCGTGTTACAGCTGACGTTTGAGCAACCCCAAAGCCCACCGTATGGTAAGAAGTGAACATGATACTCTCATGGTCTAAGGAGCAATTTCACAAGTTAACACTCCGTGTTATTACAGTTGAATGTAGACGATACTAACTCAATTCATAACAAACAAGATTGGGTCGATTCAATATGATCGTTCTTCCAACGTCATAATCTCGATGTTGTTTTAGGACTATCATTACACTTAACGATATTCTAAGATCCAGAAAACGTGATCACCAACAACACTTGAGCTTGTCTTAGAGGCGAGACTAGGAACTTTTATTTACCGTTTATCATTCCACACGTGCATATGTATTTTCCACTAAATCGCATATTCCAGGATCATAGCAGTTATAGCATAGAATGTAAACTCTTAACTATGAATATATAATAATACAAATATTATTACCTCTAGGGCATATTTCTAACACAATGCTCATATATAGATAAAGCTGCCTAATATCTTTAATTGAATGGAGGAGATTGAGTCACTACAGTAGGTAAGAAGTAAATGTGTTCCATATAGCAGTAGCATAAGTCGATCATATCCTTGCACTCATGCACCAGCATAGATTGTACGCTTTTGATTGATCATCATTTAATACACATGTGCCTATTTCTGGTGATGTATGTTGACATCCGTTTGAGGTTGGAGTTAAAACTCATATACCATAGTATCCAGAGGCATTGATAAGATAAACAAAAGCTTCGTTTAGTGCTTGTTTCTATTCTGTCTTTGTTTCTTAACATTAGTTTACTAGTTTCTACAATATGTGTACTCCTTGCTGCATTCATGTTCGACCTTTGGTTTGACCTTGATGCAGGGCCGGCCCTGGGGAGGGGCAGGGGGGGCGACCGCCCCGGGCCCCCGAAGTCTAGGGGGCCCCTCCCGGGCATGCATGTTGCCCATGGGCTAGTCAGGTACGTATCTGTGTATGGATGCAGGTACGTATGTGTGTGTATGATCCCACGAGAGAAAACTGCGTCCTTCTTCTGTTTTGTTCGCGATCCAAGAGGGGGCCCTCAACGAGATGTGGAGCCTGGCCCAGCGCATGGCCGACGGCCTGACCATCGTTCACATACAGCGCACAACCCACGTATCGTTTTTTCCAGCCAAACGATCACGTTGGGCTGGTCAGAGTGGGGAGTAACTTAGACTAGTAACATGCATATGTTACTAGTCTATGTTACTACCTCTATAGTGCATATTATCATAGATGGTCTCATTTATTGCCATGCATGACACATAGTAGCATCACATTTATTATGTTACGGTATCTACTTATGTTACTATAACCATCTCTCTCTTCTTTAATTGACTGCCACATTAGCATGTTTGCGAGTCCCAAGTGCATGATACTACTTATGTTACCCCCACTATGGCCAGCCTCAATCTCCAGTCCCCCAATCGCGGGAGGGCCGTCGCTGCCGATGCCGCCGCCGCCGCCGTGGCCACGACGGAGGATAAATCTGTAGGCTCATCTTCACACCCTGGTACGTAGGGATCGCTTTGCTCTTTTTTGGATTGAATCCCGTCAGTTCATATTGATTTTGAGATTTCTGCCCTTTCTTGCTCTACGCTGAAAAAATTGTAGTCCCCATGAGCAGGATTTTCGCTTCGATTAAAATTACGACTGTCTCCAAGGCATTCAGATGGTCCCTCCCATATAGAAGATTTCAATTTGGATTTTTGGATCAGGAATTCAGGATCAAAGTGGACACAAAATGATGCTTTTGTATCTGCATATGGTACAACTAATACAATGAATCTTCTGTTCATTTCTCATATTGCTTATGAAATTTAACCCAATATCCATATTAATTCTAGGGCTTTGAAGATGGTTTTTGTGCTTCATAAGATACCAAAGAAGTCTTATAAAAAGAACATGTATAAGGAGGCAGTGGATGTTTTGATAATGGCCCAGGTATGCCGAAAGTGCAAGCAGCACCCGAGCTCCATAGAGCTCTTTATTTTTCTTTCAATGAAAATACTTTTTCAGATCTCAAAAAATCTGAAAAAAAGTATACGCATAGACATATGTTTGTAGTATACTTGTATAAAATTTTATAAACATATATGTTCATATGTGATGTACACAAAATAAGACAAATACATGAAGTAAAATAGGCCTTTTTTTGGGACTGGTATTTGTCTTTTTTGTGTAGAATGCAAATAGTCAAATTAGTTGATGAAACTTTATATATATATATATATATATATATATATATATATATATATATATATATATATATATATATGTATTTGCATAATTTGTTTTGACATTTTTTGAAACTCTTAAGTATATTTTGATTTTTTTTTGAAAAAGGGGCTCCATGGAGCCCGTCCTTGCAACGCTGCTCTCCCAGGTATGCTTCCTTTATGTGATTGTTTTTGTCCTACTGTAAGAAGCATGTGCACCTTATAAATAGATATATATTGACAGAAACAACGTGAGGTCCGTAAATGTCCCAAGATAGATTCGGTTTGGCAAATTTACACATTGAAAAGAAATTATTGAATAAGATTGATATTCATATCATCATTGGTGCCTTTACATCTACAAAGTTCGAAAAAATAAATAAGGTAATGTATAAGGGCCCCTATTCTTGTTTCGCCCCGGGCCCCTGAAATCTCAGGACCGGCCCTGCCTTGATGACATGGACTCTCTAATCGTCTTTATTTTTTTTTGAACCGGAGCTCGTCACCCATCCTTGGCTACTATTTCTTCACACAACGAATACTATAGCTTGAACCGAGCACGTTAAACCCTTCAAGTTGTCCATGTAGCGGGTTAACTATTTGTACTTATTTGAGTAGGCATCGGTCAGCCACTGATAACACAATTTTTATTGTTTTCATATGAAAATATGACAACTAGGTAGAAAAGAACAACTTGTTCAAGTGGGAGAAACAAAAGAATCCAAACTTAGCAAATCCATCATTATTATCAATAACTTTGCGAGTATGGCTCTCACGGCTCTTCTAATAAGCTGCGATAGCCAACCCCTATCCGCAATAAATTCATAACCTTCTTTTAGAAAGTGTGGTGGACGTAGGCAGGTCGATATTATTATTAAACCAAGTTGTAATCAAGAGTCATACGGAGGAATGAATTTGCAGAATTTGAATACGAGTAACAAGGGTGTCAAGTTTAATCGTTTTCTGCTATCTTTGATCTTCAAAATTCCATGCATGTTTAAGGAGTGCAACAAAAGTTTGTGGGGTGTTGTTAGGATGAGTTGTTCTCATGCTATCATAAGGATTTTAATCCAATGGCGGTAGGACAATCCGAGTTTTACATGGTCCAAAAAAAGTACTAATTACTAAATACTCGGAGATCCTTGCTCTCACACCAAGAGACTCCCTACCAAGCGCGCTCTCTCTCTCTCTCTACTGCATGAGTAGTGCCATCCATCCATATGCACAATGTGGATGGAGTGTTTTGAGGTCAGCATTGAGAGGGGGGCAAGCTCGTTTGTGAGTGCGGAGATCGATGGATGACGCCGTGCAGTGCAGCTTCTAGCGACTTAGCAAGGTGGCTAGGTGAAGCCGTGAAGGTGTGGTAGGAAGAGGTGAAAGCAATGGGATATGCCGGGCTCCTTGTATGCCACTCGCATAGCCGCCAACTCGGTTGAGCTCCAAACCTAGCATTGGCTCTACCGCGGATGGCATGCGAGGGGCCAAGCATGTACAGAAGATTTGATTTCCAGCTGGTAAATAACGATATGTGTGCTAACCAATCTAAGACTCCTTAACTGCTTAAGTTCATATATATGCAACCATCATCGAGTGTAGCAACTGTCCAGCTGAATATGAATTGACCTTTTCTCCTTGGTTCATCAATCGATTGTCACTTTATTTTGTTTTGCTTGTAGTTTGTATGGTACTGCAGACCGGCAGATATATATGTACAAGTACTCCCTCCGTTTTTATTTATTCCGCACATTAGATTTGACTGAAGTCAAACTTCATAAATTTTGATCAAGTTTATAGAAAACAACATAAACATTTACCATAACAAATCTATATGATGTGAAAATACATTCAATAATAAACCTAATGACATTGATTTGTTATTGTATATGTTAATATTTTTGTTTATAAGTTTTGCCAAAGTTTACAAAGATTGACTTTGACCAAAGCTAATACGCGGACTAAATAAAAACAAAGGGAGTACCATTCAAGCACTTGCATAGCTTCATCTCATTAATCATCGAGGGGATCTATATATACATACTTTTCACGGTGCTGGTCGATACCTGACCCGGCTGGCGTACCAATGTCAATGCATCTGCGCATCTATATATCGTCAGACCGTATGTATGCATTGGTCTTAGTCGTTTGCTCCTGATCCAGATGGTAGAAATCATGTACAACTTGAGATTTCACCATTCCTGTAAGAACATGTATATCCTTTGGTGCCTTCCATTCTCGAATATGCAATGAATTAAGCCGAAATACTGTAGCGTTTCTCATCTAGAATGAATGAAAAAAATAATACTTGTATGCTCGCTTAGTTGTTCTGCCGTATATAATTCCTTCTTTTGCACATATCATCCCAAGTTCTAGCTACCTGACGACGAAGATGCATGCATGTGTACATGGTTGCAGCACTATACCTTGTAATGTGTTCTCACGGCAGAAATGTTTGATTTCGAGACCTTTTACGGTACATCTAAGATATATTAGCCGTCCATTTAAGTTGACGAACGCACCGGATTTTCAAATACTACAGCATGATTTGGGTAGTATATTAAGATCTTAGGGGTATTTTGGATACTAATCAAATTAAGACTCAGGCAGCCCAAGGACACGCCGAGGTCGCCGACGCACACAGGCGGGCCCAGCAGTTCGACGCAGCCGCTCGGCGGCCGTCTACTCGTACGCACATGAGCTGCCTCTCTCTATCACACGGAGCCCCATACCATGGACGCCACCTCCGGCCGCCGATCTCCAAGATCGCTTTCTTCCCTGCGTCGCCAGTCACCACTGACGCCCACCGTTGCGAATGACGTACGTCCTGCTCGTAAACCCTTCCTCCCTCAGGTAGGTAGCTCAGTCCCTCCCCTCTCCTCTCGTACTAGTGGCATGTGTGTTGCTGACCTGTGTGCGTGTGCTGGATGGATGATGGGCGTCTGGTAGCTTAGTTTTGACTTTTGAATGTGTGTGCGCGCAAGGGGCACTGGATTAGTAGTGTGTGATGGATTAGTGTGTGCTAGGATTGTAACATGAGCTTTCCGAGATGCACACCACCATGGAGATGAGGGCACACGCCGGGAGAAGGGCAGGCAGTGTTGGGATGATGGAGGTCCTGCGGGCGGCGGCCTGCAAGTGCAGCTGGGATGGCGGAGGTTGGGGTGGCCGGCGGCGACCTGCAAGTGGAGCTGGGATGGCGGAGGTTGGGGTGGCCGGCGGCGACTTGCAGGTTGGGTCGGCTGTGATTATTGGTGACATCGGAATATGGCGGAGGTTGGGGACGACCGCGTGCAGGCTGGTAATCATATAATTAAACCATGGAAAGGACAAATTTGCCCCTAATTAGGAATTAGCCAGACCGTTGGATCAGTTTAATACTACCCATCAAATTGAATAGTATGATGTACCGTAAAAAATCTCTTGATTTGATATGTACACTAGCTACCTACATGTCCATCAGAAAATCGTTCTGGCCATACAAACGTGTAAATTGCACATGGCGCGACGATCATTGTCAGTAACTTGATTACAGATTTGTCAATCAACTCAGTTACTGCAGTACTGTAGTTAACAAACTTGGGGTATATTAATCCCCCTACCCCCCTCCAAAAAAACTTGGGGCATATTATATGGCCGTTTAATTAGTGTCACTATCTTTTTTAGAACAATTTAGTGTCATCATCTTTTTCTTTTAGAACACAATTCAGTGTCATCATCTTTTTTTCAGGTAAGCGTGGGCTTTGTGAGCTTCGCTATACAAGAATACAATGTCCGGTAGTTCCAATAACCCTACATATCTCCCTATTGGCAGCACGGACGCAGCCTTCGCCACACTATGAGCTTCGCTGTTGAGTACCCCACTCTCGTGATGAACTTGCATCACATGAAACTGAGATGGTTTCTCTTGGATCTTGAAACTTCTTAAGGAGGACGCTGTACGACCTGCACCACCGCCTGACAATCAGTCGAGATGTGTACCTTCCGAAGATGCAGGTGTGAGAGGCAAGTGACAGCCTCTCATTGCACGACGCCGCTTCCAGCGCTATCGGTTCTGTCATCCCATGATAAGCAACAGCATAGGCTCCTATATAACTTTTTCCAATATAATCACGACACACTGCTCCAATAGCTCATCGAGATAAATGCATGCGCGGTCCTAAATGTGTTTTTTTTACCAAATTCTTTGAAAATACAAATCCTAGTCTCGAATCTTTTGTAAGTGGCTCAGCGGAGGTCCTATTGACCCCGACCCTGAGCTGACTGGCATGTGTGACACTTTGAATACTGCCATGCACTCCATAATTTGTACAAAAGCCCCCCACAAAATCATCTCTTCCAATTCTATGACCACTGCTCTCCCTGAGGCAGTTGGTCTCCTTGCACGTCTTCATCGAACCATTGTTGTTCCCCAACAACAAACTACTGATAAATAGGTTACCACTCTCACAAAATATATCCCGGTGCCTCTGGTTCCTCAACAATCCAAAATATCTCATCAAGATGAGTTACATCAATTACATCAGCTAGATCAAGCATTCTGTTGTTAAACTAGCTACGAGTGTATATAAACTTGCAGGCGGATAGGAACAATCACTAGTAGAAAAAGGGCCTATTGTCCCGGTTCGTAATGCCCATTCGTCCCGATTCCTGAACCGAGACTAAAGGGTCGTTACTAAAGCCCTAGGCCTTTAGTCCCGGTTCTTACACGAACCGGGACAGATGGGCCTCCACGTGGCCGGTGCTGCTAGCCCAGGCAGGAGGGCCTTTGGTCCCGGTTGGTGACACCAACCGGGACCAAAAGGCATCCACGCGTCAGCTGTTCAGGGGCTAGGGTTTTTGTTTTTTTTTCTGAAGGGGGGGGGGGGGGGGGGAGGATTAGGGGGTTTTGTATGGTTAATTAAGGTGTTTCATATATTGTGTTAGGTAGCTAATTAATAAATAAAGAGAAGTGTCCTCTCTTATCTCCGTGCTTGGTCGACGGTACGTACTATACGTATAGAGAGGCCCTCGACACGCTAGCTAGTAAGCAAATGAAGAAAACCATTAAGTACAGAAGTCTGTCATGCATACCGAGAGAAGTGATCGACCTCTCCTTCTCCTAGAGATTGGTCGAACAACAAGTTTTCGTATTATCTATCCGACGCTACTGACTACATACATATACAATATGTAAGATCTCTTACAATCCCCTAACATCTGAACTCAAGTTTCACATGGTATTCTCCGGCTTTATTGATGACGTGGTCAAGAAAGAATCCCGCCAATTCCTCTTGAATTGCTTTCATGCGATGTTCTGGTAGGAGTTCATTCTGCATCTGCCACGTCTAATTTGAAGAAGGGGGTTAATACATATATGAATGAAACTCAACAGAAATGATGGTGTAATAAAATGAAATTGTGAATATTATTGCTTACGCACTTCATATTGTCTTTTAGAGTAGCCCCGTTTATCTTTGCAAGTCGCGTTGTAGATGAACTCGCACACGTAGTATCCACAGTAATCATTCCCTTATTCCTGCCACAAGCACTTTACGAGAAATACAGGTCAATCAAACTGATAATGAAGCATTATAAATGGCATTGCTGAAAGTAGCTAGAATCAACGGGAGATGCGCGGAACTAGCTAGCTAGTAGTACTTACTTTCGGGTATGTATATCGCAGCTCCTTCGGCAGTTCCGGAGCTTCTGCGGTGAACTTTTTCCAAAGAAAATAATTATTACTTGAGATATCAGAAAATGAACAAAAAATTGCCGATATGGTGCGATAATGATCGATTGAACTTACTTCTTGAGAATTTTAGTCATGTCCGCATAGGTCTCGGGATCTTTTTGTCTCGAGTCTAAGACGACTACTAGTCCCTGCTCAAGCTTAATCTCCAGGAGAATATAGTGGAAGCTGCGCACGCATGCATAACTCATCAATTACATTAACATAACCTCGCTCGAGTAATAAGGGAAACCGAATATGCACAAGACAGTAACACTCACTTGAAGTTGTAAGGAAAGAGTATTTTATCTTTGTTTTGATTTATTATCAATGATTTGAGCAAGTTGGCCTCGGCTTCTTTGGCGCTCTTTTTAACCGTAAATTCATCTATGAGATTTGTGTTAATGAACCTAATATCATACATTTCTGCTTTTCTGCACTCGACGATCTTCAATCTGCATAATATAGTGAGGATAATTATAAATACATGCAATGAAAGAGCTGAGCTATATGTAGAGACTTAATGACAGAAGTAGTACTTACAGACAGTAGCAAGTGACAGTTAATTTATCGAGGGCCTTTTGATTGTAAAACTGAAAGAACTCCTCAAATGGAATAGACAACAGATCAATTCCAACGAGGTCGTGCTCCTCTTTAACTCTCAGCGTCAAAGTATTCGTCCCCCCAAACTCTCTGCAGGTTTTCATGTACCAATCATGCAATCTTGGCATCATCGTTGTTAGAGATTTTTCATCTTTGACGAGAGGCTTCCCGTAATGGTATCTGTGTTCGTCCACCTTGAAGAAATCATAATGTACATCGTCGGGCAGGTAATCTTTAAGATTGGTATAACCGGGCACCATCCTCGGATCATTAGCGACGATATCGCTAGACACCTTGAGCGGGGTGCACGATTGGTTCACTTGTTCGCCGAGCTGGGCAATTTTTTCCCAGCTCGTCGTTCTGCTAACCTTCGATCACTGATAGTACTTCCCGACCGCTCCGCTTCGAGATATACCTTTTCAGTAACGCGCTCATAGTTGGTTTTCAGTGGAGATTTTGGTGGTTTCCTCAAGGCATCCAAAGTGTGCTTCGCTTTCACCGGATCTACCTTCTCCTCCGGAGGTGGATGTTTCTTTGCTTTCACCCCTTCAAAGAAGTTCGTCACTTCGGCTCGCATGATCTTCGCGTTTTCCTCCTGGCTCCTCTCGTATGGTAACTTCTCTGGAGTCTTCAGAGAAGGACCGAATCTGTATTGCCTCCCGCCTCTGGCTGTACTGCTAGACGCCGGAGCAGACGGAGCGGCTGCGGCTGTCTTCTTTCCTTTCTTACGAGGCGGAGGAGAAGGACTACGACGCGCCGGAGCAGCCGGAGCAGCGGCGGGTCTCTTCCGCCCTTGCTGACGAGGTGGAGAAGGAGGAGGCTGACTGCTCGGGCGTGCCGACGCAGGCGAAGAAGGAGGCGGAGTGCCGCCACGCTCCGGAGAAGGAGGCTGAGTGCCCTGATCACTCGCCGGAGGAGGAGGCGGAGTGCCCTGACTCGCCGGAGGAGGAGGAGGAGGCGGAGGCGTCCAGTTCGGAAGGTTGATGAGCTCCTTCCGCCATAGGCATGGAGTCTTCAGAGAAGAACCCAGCCGAGTCTCCCCATCACCCGTTGGGTGGTCAAGCTCGAGGTCCTCAAATCCGTCCGTTATTTCATCCACCATCACCCTAACATATCCTTCTGGAATCGGCCGGCAGTGATAGGTTGCGCCAGGTTCAGAAGGTAAAACAGAGCCAACAGCCGCCTTGACTTTCAATTTCATCCATTGCGTCATAAGGTGGCAATGTTGAGACTCCGTGATAGCATCCACAGGGTAGCTAGCAGGACCCGTGAAGACAGGCTCCAGCTGAAGCTGCTCGGTGGAAGGCACGCTGCTTCTCCGCTGAGATGGCGGGGTAGCTTCGGGGGAAGCTTCGGCAGGTCGTTTGCTGCGATTTGCTTCTCGTTCCTCTATCGCTTGTACCCTTGCGTGCAGCGCCTGCAGTTGGGTATGCTCCACTTTCTTCCTCCTCTCCTGGCATTTGTAACCGCCTGCTTCCGGAAACCCAGCCTTCCACGGAACGGAGCCTGACGTGCCTCGTGTCCGTCCAGGGTGCTTAGGATTCCCGGGGGCCATTGTGAGCTCGCCGTTCTCTCTGTCTGGAACGAACATCCCTTGCTGTGCTGCATTGATGTCTACTAGGCAACCTTCTTCTTGTAGACGTTGTTGGGCCTCCAAGTGCAGAGGTTTGTAGGACAGTAGCAAATTTCCCTCAAGTGGATAACCTAAGGTTTATCAATCCGTGGGAGGCGTAGGATGAAGATGGTCCCTCTCAAACAACCCTGCAACCAAATAACAAAGAGTCCCTTGTGTCCCCAACACACCCAATACAATGGTAAATTGTATAGGTGCACTAGTTCGGCGAAGAGATGGTGATACAAGTGCAATATGGATGGTAGATATAGGTTTCTGTAATCTGAAAATATAAAAACAGCAAGGTAACTAATGATAAAAGTGAGCGTAAACGGTATTGCAATGCGTTGAAACAAGGCCTAGGGTTCATACTTTCACTAGTGCAAGTTCTCTCAACAATAATAACATAGCTAGATCATATAACAATCCCTCAAGATGCAACAAAGAGTCACTCCAAAGTCACTAATAGCGGAGAACAAACGAAGAGATTATGGTAGGGTACGAAACCACCTCAAAGTTATTCTTTCTGATCAATCTATTCAAGAGTCCGTAGTAAAATAACACAAAGCTATTCTTTCCGTTCGATTTATCATAGAGTTCGTACTAGAATAACACCTTAAGACACAAATCAACCAAAACCCTAATGTCACCTAGATACTCCAATGTCACCTCAAGTATCTGTGGGTATGATTATACGATATGCATCACACAATCTCAGATTCATCTATTCAAACCAACACAAAGTACTTCAAAGAGTGCCCCAAAGTTTCCACCGGAGAGTCAAGACGAAAACGTGTGCCAACCCCAATGCATAAGTTCACGAGGTCACGGAACCCGCAAGTTGATCAGCAAAACATACATCAAGTGAATCACGTGATATCCCATTGTCACCACAGATAAGCACATGCAAGACATACATCAAGTGTTCTCAAATCCTTAAAGACTCAATCCAATAAGATAATTTCAAAGGGAAAACTCAATCCATTACAAGAGAGTAGAGGGTGAGAAACATCATAAGATCCAACTATAATAGCAAAGCTCGTGATACATCAAGATCGTACCACCTCAACAACACGAGAGAGAGAGATCAAACACATAGCTACTGGTACATACCCTCAGCCCCGAGGGTGAACTACTCCCTCCTCGTCATGGAGAGCGCCGGGATGATGAAGATGGCCACCGGTGAGGGTTCCCCCCTCCGGCAGGGTGCCGGAACAGGGTCCCGATTGGCTTTTGGTGGCTACAGAGGCTTGCGGCAGAGGAACTCCCGATCTATTCTATTCCCCGAAGTTTTTAGGGTATATGGATATATATAGGCGAAAGAAGTCGGTCAGGGGAGCCCCGAGGGGCCCACGAGGGTGGGGGGCGCGCCCAGGGGGAGCAAGCGCGCCTCCCTGCCTCGTGGCCACCTTGTTGCTTCCCTGACGTACACTCCAAGTCTCCTGGATTGCTTCCGTTTCAAAAATAACTCTCCCGAAGGTTTCATTCCGTTTGGACTCCGTTTGATATTCCTTTTCTGCGAAACACTGAAATAGAAAAAAAACTGGCACTGGGCTCTAGGTTAATAGGTTAGTCCCAAAAATCATATAAAAGTGCTTAGTAAAGCCCATTAAACATCCAAAAGAGATAATATAATAGCATGGAACAATCAAAAATTATAGATACATTGGAGACGTATCAAGCATCCCAAGCTTAATTCCTGCTCGTCCTCGAGTAGGTAAATGATAAAAACAGAATTTTTGATGTGGAATGCTACCTAACATATTTATCAATGATATCTTCTTTATTGTGGCAAAAATATTAAGATCCATAAGATTCAAAACAAAAGTTTAATATTGACATGAAAACAATAATACTTCAAGCATACTAACAAAGCAATCATGTCTTCTCAAAATAACATGGCCAAAGCAAGCTATCCCTACAAAATCATATAGTCTGGCTATGCTCTATCTTCATCACACAAAATATTTAAATCATGCACAACCCCGATGACAAGCTAAGAAATTGTTTCATACTTTTGATGTTCTCAAACTTTTTCAATCTTCACGCAATACATGAGCGTGAGCCATGGACATAGCACTATAGGTGGAATAGAATGGTGGTTGTGGAGAAGACAAAAAGGAGAAGATGGTCTCACATCAACTAGGCGTATCAATGGGCTATGGAGATGCCATCAATAGATGTCAATGTGAGTGAGTAGGGATTGCTATGCAACGGATTCACTAGAGCTATAAGTGTATGAAAGCTCAACAAAAGAAACTAAGTGAGTGTGCATCTAACTTGCTTGCTCACACGAAGACCTAGGGCAATTTGAGGAAGCCCATCATTGGAATATACAAGCCAAGTTCTATAATGTAAAATTCCCACTAGTATATGAAAGTGACAACATAGGAGACTCTCTATCATGAAGATTATGGTGCTACTTTGAAGCACAAGTGTGGTAAAAGGATAGTAGCATTGTCCCTTCTCTCTTTTTCTCTCATTTTTTTATTTTTTATTTGGCCCTTTCTCTTTTTTTGTTTTTTTGCCCCCCCTTTTTTTAGTCCGGAGTCTCATCCCGACTTGTGGGGGAATCATATTCTCCATCATCCTTTCCTCACTGGGACAATGCTCTAATAATGATGATCATCACACTTTTATTTACTTACAACTCAAGAATTACAACTCAATTCTTAGAACAAAATATGACTGTATATGAATGCCTCTGGCGGTGTACCGGGATGTGCAATGACTCATGAGTGACATATATGAAAGAATTATAAACGGTGGCTTTGCCACAAATACAATGTCAACTACATGATCATGCAGAGCAATATGACAATGATGGAGCGTGTCATAATAAACGGAACGGTGGAAAGTTACATGGCAATATATCTCGGAATGGCTATGAAAATGCCATAATAGGTAGTTATGGTGGCTGTTTTGAGGAAGATATATGATGGGTGTATGATACCGGCCAAAGGTGCGCGGTATTTAGAGAGGCTAGCAATGGTGGAAGGGTGAGAGTGCGTATAATCTATGGACTCAACATTAGTCATAAAGAACTCACATACTTATTGCAAAAATCTATTAGTTATCGAAACAAAGTACTACGCGCATGCTCCTAGGGGGATAGATTGGTAGGAAAAGACCATCGCTCGTCCCCGACCGCCACTCATAAGTAAGGCAATCAATAAATAAATCATGCTCCGACTTCATCACATAACGGTTCACCATACGTGCATGCTACGGGAATCACAAACTTCAACACAAGTATCTCTCAAATTCACAACCACTCAACTAGCATGACTCTAATATCACCATCTTCGTATCTCAAAACAATCATAAGGAATCAAACTTCTCATAGTATTCAATGCACTTTATTTGAAAGTTTTTATTATATCCCTCTTGGATGCCTACCATATTAAGACTAAATTCATAACCAAAGCAAATTACCATGCTGTTTAGGACTCTCAAAAAAAAATAAGTGAAGCATGAGAGTTCATCTATTTCTTCAAAATATAACCACCGCCATGCTCTAAAAAGATGTAAGTGAAACACTAGAGCAAATGACAAACTACTCCAAAAGATATAAGTGAAGATCAATGAGTAGTCGAATAATTATGCAAGCTAAAGAAAATAAAATGACGCTCCAAGCAAAACACATATCATGTGGTGAATAAAAATATAGCTCCAAGTAAAGTTACCGATGAACGAAGACGAAAGAGGGGATGCCTTCCGGGGCATCCCCAAGCTTAGACGCTTGGTTATCCTTGAATATTACCTTGTGGTGCCTTGAGCATCCCCAATCTTAGGCTCTTGCCACTCCTTATTCCATAGTCCATCGAATCTTTACCCAAAACTTGAAAACTTCACAACACAAAACTTAACAGAAAACTCGTAAGCTCCGTTAGTATAAGAAAATAAATCACCACTTAGGTACTGTTGTGAACTCATTCCAAATTCATATTGGTGTAATATATACTGTATTCCAACTTCTCTATGGTTCATACCCTCCGATACTACTCATAGATTCATCAAAATAAGCAAACATCACATAGAAAACAGAATCTGTCAAAAACAGAACAGTCTGTAGTAATCTGTATCATTCGAATACTTCTGTAACTCCAAAAATTCTGAAATAAATTGGTGGACCTGAGGTATTTGTCTAGTAATCATCTGAAAAAAGAATGAACTAAAAATCACTCTCCAGTAAAAAGTTTTAGCTAATCTCGTGAGCGCTAAAGTTTCTGTTTTTTACAGCAAGATCATAAAGACTTCACCCAAGTTTTTCCAAAGGTTCTACTCGGCACAAACATTAATTAAAACACAAAACCACATCTAAACAGAAGCTAGATGGATTATTTATTCCTAAACAGAACCAAAAAGCAAGAAACTAAAATAAAGTTGGCTTGCCTCCCAACAAGCGCTAACGTTCAACGCCCCTAGCTAGGCATGATGATTTCAATGATGCTCGCATAATATATAAGAATTAAAACATAAAGAGAGCATCATAAAGAATATGACTAGCACATTTAAGTCTAACCCACTTCCTTTGCATAGGGATTTTTTGAGAAAACAACTTATGGGAACAATAATCAACTAGCATAGGAAGGCTAAACAAGCATAACTTCAAAATTTTAAGCACATAGAGAGGAAACTTGATATTATTGCAATTCCTACAAGCATATATTCCTCCCTCATAATAATTTTCAGTAGCATCATGAATGAATTTAACAATATAACCAGCACCTAAAGCATTCTTTTCATTATCTACAAGCATAGAAATTTTATTACTCTCCACATAAGCAAATTTATTCTCATTCGGGATAGTGGGGGTATCATAAGAGACTTGAATACTATAAATTGTTTCCACATTAAAAGAGTAATGTTCAGAAAAAGGGTAATCATAATCATGACAAGTTTTATAAATATAATCATCACTTCTTTTTATAGCATAAGTATCATCACAATAATCATCATAGATAACAACTTTGTTCTCATCATAATCGATTGAAACCTCTTCCAAGACAGTGGAATCATTACTAAATAAAGTCATGACCTCTCCAAACCCACTTTCATCAATATAATCATCATAAGTAGGAGGCATGCTATCATCATTATAAACTTGCATATCAAAACTTGGGAGGCTAGAAATATCATCTTCATTAAACATAGCCTCCCCGAGCTTGGGACAAACATTAATTGCAGCAAATATATTCTCAAACAGGTCATTCTCATCAAACATAGCATCCCCAAGCTTGGGCCTTTTCATATCATAAGCATAATCACTCTCATCATTAATAGTATGGATAGCACCAATAGTATAGCAATTATCATCATCACAAGGAGTAATAGGAGCAACATCATTTAGGAGAGATACCTTTTTACCTCTGCTTCTCCGTCTTTTCTTTTTCTTCTTCACATCATGTGTGGGTTCAATCCTTTTTTTTGGAGCTCCTTATTAATGAGATTGGTTGAATAGAAGGCTCCTCCTCGTTACCTGATTCATCATAAGAAATAATAGGAGAATATTGGGAAATCTCTTCCCTTTCATTAGTATTCTCTTCATCTTCTATTTGTTTTCTTTTCTTTATGTAATTGTCAATATAAGAATTTTCAATGCAATTCACCGCACAATACATATAAATTTCTTCTAGATCAAAATTAAGAACTCTATAAAGGGCAAATTCTAGAATAACCTTAGATATACGTTTCATTTCTTCATAACCCAAGAGCAAACTAAGTTCATTATGATGTGCAAGGGAAATCAAGTCATCACAATTTTTGGACACGATACGATCATGAAACAATTGGCATTGGGTACTGAAATGATCACATTCATTGCAAAGTTCACAAGTAGGGCTAAGAAAGTTTAAATTTTTAGCACAAACATCTATCCTTTCTTGCAGCCATTTAGTTTCCAAATACTTATGCCTCTTGCAAATCTATCTTCCCTGTTTGGTATGTACTTGCAAACTCTATGCACTGCACAAAAATCGACATGCTTATAAGAGATATTTTTATCATGACTAGTGCAATCATCATTAGTATTATGGATATTCAAAGAATTCATACTAACAACATTGCAATCATGCTCATCATTCACATATTTTATGCCAAGCATTCTATGTAATTCTTCTTCAAGTACTTGAGCACAATTTTCCTTCCCATCATTTTCACGAAAGACATTAAAAAGATGAAGCATATGAGGTAACCTAAATTGCATTTTTTGTAGTTTTCTTTTATAGACTAAACTAGTTATAAAACAAGAAACTAAAAGATTCGATTGCAAGATCTAAAGATATACCTTCAAGCACTCACCTCCCCGGCAACGGCGCCAGAAAAGAGCTTGATGTCTACTACGCAACCTTCTTCTTGTAGACGTTGTTGGGCCTCCAAGTGCAGAGGTTTGTAGGACAGTAGCAAATTTCCCTCAAGTGGATGACCTAAGGTTTATCAAACCGTGGGAGGCGTAGGATGAAGATGGTCTCTCTCAAACAACCCTGCAACCAAATAACAAAGAGTCCCTTGTGTCCCCAACACACCCAATACAATGGTAAATTGAATAGGTGCACTAGTTCGGTGAAGAGATGGTGATACAAGTGCAATATGGATGGTAGATATAGGTTTTTGTAATCTGAAAATATAAAAACAGCAAGGTAACTAATGATAAAAGTGAGCGTAAACGGTATTGCAATGCGTTGAAACAAGGCCTAGGGTTCATACTTTCACTAGTGCAAGTTCTCTCAACAATAATAACATAGCTAGATCATATAACAGTCCCTCAACATGCAACAAAGAGTCACTCCAAAGTCACTAATAGCGGAGAACAAACGAAGAGATTATGGTAGGGTACGAAACCACCTCAAAGTTATTCTTTCTGATCAATCTATTCAAGAGTCTGTAGTAAAATAACATGAAGCTATTCTTTCCGTTCGATCTATCATAGAGTTCGTACTAGAATAACACCTTAAGACACAAATCAACCAAAACCCTAATGTCACCTAGATACTCCAATGTCACCTCAAGTATCCGTGGGTATGATTATACGATATGCATCACACAATCTCAGATTCATCTATTCAAACCAACACAAAGTACTTCAAAGAGTGCCCCAAAGTTTCTACCGGAGAGTCAAGACGAAAATGTGTGCCAACCCCTATGCATAAGTTCACGAGGTCACGGAACCTGCAAGTTGATCACCAAAACATACATCAAGTGAATCACGTGATATCCCATTGTCACCACAGATAAGCACATGCAAGACATACATCAAGTGTTCTCAAATCCTTAAAGACTCAATCCGATAAGATAACTTCAAAGGGAAAACTCAATCCATTACAAGAGAGTAGAGGGTGAGAAACATCATAAGATCCAACTACAATAGCAAAGCTCGCGATACATCAAGATCGTACCACCTCAAGAACACAAGAGAGAGAGAGATCAAACACATAGCTACTGGTACATACCCTCAGCCCCGAGGGTGAACTACTCCCTCCTCATCATGGAGAGCGCCGGGATGATGAAGATGGCCACCGGTGAGGGTTCCCCCCTCCGGCAGGGTGCCGGAACAGGGTCCCGATTGGTTTTTGGTGGCTACAGAGGCTTGCGGCGGCGGAACTCCCGATCTATTATGTTCCCCGAAGTTTTTAGGGTATATGGATATATATAGGCGAAAGAAGTCGGTCAGGGGAGCCACGAGGGGCCCACGAGGGTGGGGGCCCGCCCAGGGGGGGCGGGCGCACCCAGGGGCAGGCGCGCCTCCCTACCTCATGGCCACCTCGTTGCTTCCCTGACGTACACTCCAAGTCTCCTGGATTGCTTCCGTTCCAAAAATAACTCTCCCAAAGGTTTCATTCCGTTTGGACTCCGTTTGATATTCCTTTTCTGCGAAACACTGAAATAGGCAAAAAAACAAAAACTGGCACTGGGCTCTAGGTTAATAGGTTAGTCCCAAAAATCATATAAAAGTGCTTATTAAAGCCCATAAACATCCAAAAGAGATAATATAATAGCATGGAACAATCAAAAATTATAGATACGTTGGAGACGTATCATGCATCGATATACTCCTGAAGCCTCGTGACGGGTATTCTCAGTTGCTCGTCCGTCCAAACGCACTTCCCTGATACAGGGTCCAAGGTTCCGCCAACCCCGAAGAACCAAGTCCGGCAACGGTCTGGCCAGTTCAATGTCTCTGGTTCGACCCCTTTATCAATCAGGTCATTCTCAGCCTTGGCCCACAACGGTCAGGCTTTGAGGTAGCCACCTGACCCTGTGCGATGGTGATGCTTCTTCTTTGCAGCATTCCTCTTGTTTGTCACTGACATCTTCTTACTCTTTTCGGATGTCTTGTGGTCCACAAATGCGGGCCAGTGATCTCTGATCTTCTCATACCGGCCGGTGAATTCTGGTGTCTCTTCTTTGTCGACAAATTTTTTCAGCTCATTCTTCCACCTCCTGAATAGTTCTGCCATCTTCTTAAGAGCATAAGACTTGATCAATTGCTCTTTAACTGGCTTCTCCGGATCCTCCTCTAGCGGTAGGGTGAAATTTTCCTTAAGCGCGGTCCAAAGCTCATCTTTCTGCATATCGTCGACATAAGACACCTCAGGGTCTTCTTTAGTCGGCTTTAACCATTGGTGGATGCTGATCGGGATCTTGTCCCCAAGAACCCCACACTGAGCAGCAAATGCTTCCTTTGTCCGGATGGGTTCAATCGGCATGCCATCGCACGCGATTTCTATGATCTCAAACCTTTCATCCGAGCGCAACTTTTTCTTCGGGCCTCGTCTCTTTACCGAAGTTGTGCTGGATCCGGAGGGCTAAAAAAAGAAGAAAGATGAGAGTTCATTAATATGTGTACATACCAAAAAGAATTAATGCATCAATTAGCTATATGCTACCTCTTGAGCACTGCGTTGGTTTTCCCTTGAAGAGGAAAGGGTGATGCAGTAAAGTAGCGTAAGTATTTCCCTTAGTTTTTGAGAACCAAGGTATCAATCTAGTAGGAGGTCACGCTCAAGTCCCTTGCACCTACACAAACAAATAAGAACCACGCAACCAACACGATAAAGGGGTTGTCAATCCCTTCACGGTCACTTACGAGAGTGATATCTGATAGATATGATAAGATAATATTTTTGGTATTTTTATGATAAAGAGTAAAACTAAAAAAAGCAAGTAAACAGTAATGGAAATAACGGGAGATTAATATGATGGAAAATAGGCCCGGGGGCCATAGGTTTCACTAGTGGCTTCTCTCAAGATAGCATAAGTATTATGGTGGGTGAACAAATTACTGTCGAGCAATTGATAGAATTGAGCATAGTTATGAGAATATCTAGGTATGATCATGTATATAGGCATCACGTCCGTGACAAGTAGACTGAAATGATTCTGCATCTACTACTATTACTCCACACATCGACCGCTATCCAGCATGCATCTAGAGTATTAAGTTCATAAGAACAGAGTAACGCTTTAAGCAAGATGTCATGATGTAGAGGGATAAACTCATGCAATATGATATAAACCCCATCTTTTTATCCTCGATGGCAACAATACAATACGTGCCTTGCTGCCCCTGCTGTCACTGGGAAAGGACACCACAAGATTGAACCCAAAGCTAAGCACTTCTCCAATTGCAAGAAAGATCAATCTAGTAGGCCAAACCAAACTGATAATTCGAAGAGACTTGCAAAGATAACCAATCATACATCAAAGAATTCAGAGAAGATTCAAATATTGTTAAAAGAGAATCTTGATCATAAACCCACAATTCATCGGTCTCGACAAACACAGCGCAAAAGAAAATTACATCGAATAGATCTCCAAGAGAATCGAGGAGAACTTTGTATTGAGATCCAAAGAGAGAGAAGAAGCCATCTAGCTAATAACTATGGACCCGAAGGTCTGAGGTAAACTACTCACACATCATCGGAGAGGCTATGGTGTGGATGTAGAAGCCCTCCGTGATCAATGCCCCCTCCGGCAGGACGCTGGAAAAGGCCCCAAGATGGGATCTCACGGGTACAGAAGGTTGCGGCGGTGGAATTAGGTTTTCGTGGATGCCTCTGATGGTTTGGGGGTACGTAGGTATATATAGGAGGAAGAAGTAGGTCGGTGAAGCCATGAGGGGCCCACGTGGGTGGAGAGCGCGCCTGGGGGGGGGGGGGGTAGGCGCGCCCCCCTACCTCATGGCCTCCTCGTCTGTTGCTTGACGTCCACTCCAAGTCCTCTGGATCACGTTTGTTCCAAAAATCACGTCCCCGAAGGTTTCATTCCGTTTGGACTCTGTTTGATATTCTTTTTCTGCGAAACACTGAAATAGGCAAAAAACAACAATTTGGGCTGGGCCTCCGGTTAATAGGTTAGTCCCGAAAATAATATAAAAGTGTATAAATAAGCCCATTAAACATCCAAAACAGAATATATAATAGCATGGAACAATCAAAAATTATAGATATGTTGGAGACGTATCACTATAGTCAGCACATGCTTAACTAATATATATACCTGGCCGGACTCCGTTCGATCACCGGAGCCGTCATCACGGTGTCCTTATTGCACCGGCATTGGGTCACCGGAGCCATCATGATCAGGTCCCTCCTCCTCCATTGTTCGATCACCGTATCCTGCTTCTTCACCCTATCCTTCCAGACCATCGCCGCTGCCGTTGAGATACGACAAGACATCAGCTCCGGCCAAGATTATGTCCCCCAACACCTGTTCTGCTTCCTCGTCTCGTCCGTGCTCCATTGTTTCTGCAAATATTACAACATGGCAATTATTATACAAACATGACAGCAGGTGGATATATTAGTGGCAAACGTAGAACTAGCTAGCTAATCACAACAAGGAATCATATTAGTGGCCTCGACTCTTGATCTCTAGGGTTGGGGTGGCCTCGGCAATGGTTATAGGGTTCGGGGTGGCCTCGACAGCGCTTCAAGGGTTTGGGGTGGCCTCGACGACAACGCTCTTTTAACTTGGTAAATTTGGGTGGCCTCGAGAGAGTTTGTCGGGTAGGGGCGCGACGGGAGGGGGTAGGAGACCGACATCATTTTTTCTAGGGTTTGGGTGTCCTCGAGAGTTTTGGTCAAGCGAGAGGGCCGGGGGTGCTCCCGTGGTATAAGTTATCACGGTCGAGAGGGGGTATATATATCGACCGCCCCTCATGTCGAAGTTATCCGGGAGGGGGTTATATCGAAAACGACGACATACATACATACATGAAAAATAATGTTATCGGGGAGGGGGTATATCGACCCACCCCCCTCGTGTTGAATTTATCGGGAGGGGGTATATCGACAACGACATACCCGATAAAAAATAAGAAAACGAAGAAGAAATAAAAGGAGGAGAAGAAGAAAGGAATAGAGGAGAAGATCGAAGAAAAAAAAAGAAGAAAAAAAAGAGGAGAAGAAGAAAAAATAGAAAATATTCTTCTTTTCCTTTCTTCTTCTCCTCTTCTTTTTCTTCTTTTTTCCTCTTCTTATTTATTTCTCCTCTTCTTCCTCTCCTCTTCTTCTCCTTTCTTCCTCTTCCTATTTTCCTTTTTCCTCTCCTTCTTTTTCTTCTTCTTCCTTCTTCCTAGCTAGATATATAAAACTTTTCTAAAAATATAACTTTTGCATATATATAAAACTTTTCTAAAAATATGCATGTATAAAACTTTTTCTTCTTCTTCTTCTTCTTCCTTCTTCCTTCTCTTCCTTCTTCCTAAATATATAAAACTTTTCTAAAAATGAAACTAACCTAAAATGTACTAAATCAGAGAACATATATAGATAAAACTTTTCTAAAAATCTAAATTTTGCATATATGAACATATATACACAGAGAACATACATACATATATACATTTTTATAAAAAAGCAAAAAACAAATCATCATATATATGAAGATCATATAAATGTGTGAAAAAATAGGGAGGAAGGGGGCGGCGCCGGCCTGACCAAGGAGAGGTGCGGCGTGGTCGGGGCAAGGGCAGAGGCACGTCGTCGGGGTAGAGGGCGGCGACGGCGGCGTGGTCGGGGCAGGGGCGACGGTGGCGTGGTCGATCGGGGCAGGGCGAGGGCGCGTGGCATGGTCGGGGCGGGGCGGGGTGACGGCGGCGTGGTCGGGGCGGGCCGACGGCGGCGTGGTCGGGGCAGGGCGGCGGCGTCGACGGGGCAGAGGGTGGCGACGGCGTCGACGGGGCGAGCTCGGGTAGCCTGGCGGCGTCGTCGGGGCGGGGCAACTACAGAGATGAGTGTGAAAAACGCAAAGTGTTTTCTTATATACCCAGGGCATTGGTACCGGTTCATGGCACCAACCGGGACCAATGCCACCTTTAGTCCCGGTTGGTGCCACCAACCGGGACCAAAGGTCTCTTTTCAGCAGCCCAAAGGGCGGGAAGCGGCGGCCTTTGGTCCCGGTTGGTGGCACCAACCGGGACTAAAGGTGGGGCATTGGTTCCGGTTGGTGCCACGAACCGGTACCAATGCAACCCTTTAGTCTCGGTTGGTGCCACCAACCGGGACCTGCTACCTCTTGAGCACTGCGTTGGTTTTCCCTTTAAGAGGAAAGGGTGATGCAGCAAAGTAGCGTAAGTTTTCCCTCAGTTTTTGAGAACCAAGGTATCAATCCAGTAGGAGGCCACGCACGAGTCCCTCGCACCTAAACAAACAAATAAATCCTTGCGACCAACGCGATAAGGGGTTGCCAATCCCTACACGGTCACTTACGAGAGTGCGATCTGATAGATATGATAGGATAATATTTTTGGTATTTTTATGATAAAGATGCAAAGTAAAATAAAAGGCAATAAAAATAACTAAGTGTTGGAAGATTAATATGATGGAAAATAGACCTGGGGGCCATAGGTTTCACTAGAGGCTTCTCTCGAGAGCATAAGTTTTACGGTGGGTGAACAAATTACTGTTGAGCAATTGACAGAATTGAGCATAGTTATAAGAATATCTAGGTATGATCATGTATATAGGCATCACGTCCGAGACAAGTAGAAAGACTCCTGCCTTCATCTACTACTATTACTCCACACATCAACCGCTATCCAGCATGCATCTAGAGTATTAAGTTCATAAGAACAGAGTAACGCTTTAAGCAAGATGACATGATGTAGAGGGATAAACTCATGCAATATGATATAAACCCCATCTTGTTATCCTCGATGGCAACAATACAATACGTGCCTTGCTGCCCCTACTGTCACTGGGAAAGGACACCGCAAGATTGAACCCAAAGCTAAGCACTTCTCCCATTGCAAGAAAGATCAATCTGATAGGCCAAACCAAACTGATAATTCGAAGAGACTTGCAAAGATAACCAATCATACATAAAAGAATTCAGAGAAGATTCAAATATTGTTCATAGATAAACTTGATCATAAACCCACAATTCATCGGTCTCAACAAACACACCGCAAAAGAAGATTACATCGAATAGATCTCCACGAGAGAGGGGGAGAACATTGTATTGAGATCAAAAAAGAGAGAAGAAGCCATCTAGCTATTAACTATGGACCCGAAGGTCTGAGGTAAACTATACACAATTCATCGGAGAGGATATCGTGTTGATGTAGAAGCCCTCCATGATCGATGCCCCCTCCGGTGGAGCTCCGGAGCTGGCCCCAAGATGGGATCTCACGGGTACAGAAGTTTGCGGCGGTGGAATTAGGTTTTTGGCTCCGTATCTGGTAGTTTGGGGGTACGTATGTATATATAGGAGGAAGAAGTACGTTGGTGGAGCAACGTGGGGCCCACGAGGGTGGAGGGCGCGCCCAAGGGGGGTAGGCGCGCCCCCCTACCTCGTGCCCTCCTGGTTGATGTCTTGACGTAGGGTCCAAGTCCTTTGGATCACGTTCGTTCCGAAAATCACGTTCCCGAAGGTTTCATTCCATTTGGACTCCGTTTGATATTCTTTTTCTGCGAAACTCTGAAATAGGCAAAAAAACAACAATTCTGGGATGGGCCTCCGGTTAATAGGTTAGTCCCAAAAATAATATAAAAGTGTATAATAAAGCCCATAATGTCCAAAACAGAATATATTATAGCATGGAACAATCAAAAATTATAGATACATTGGAGACGTATCAAGCATCCCCAAGCTTAATTCCTGCTCGTCCTCGAGTAGGTAAATGATAAAAACAAATTTTTTTATGTGGAGTGTTACTTGGCATAGTTTCAATGCAATTCTTCTTAATTGTGGTATGAATATTCAGATCCGAAAGATTCAAGATAAATGTTCAATATTGACATAAAAATAATAATACTTCAAGCATACTAACTAAGCAATTATGTCCTCTCAAAATAACATGGCCAAAGATAGTTCATCCCTAAAAAATCATATGGTTTATTCATGCTCCATTTTCGTCACACAAGAATGCTCTCATCATGCACAACCCCGATAACAAGCCAAGCAATTGTTTCATACTTTAGTAATCTCAAACTTTTTCAACCTTCACGCAATACATGAGCGTGAGCCATGGATATAGCACTATGGGTGGAATAGAATATAATGATGGGGGTTATGTGGAGAAGACAAAAAGGGAGAAAGTCTCACATCAACGAGGCTAATCAATGAGCTATGGAGATGCCCATCGATTGATGTTAATGCAAGGAGTAGGGATTGCCATGCAACGAATGCACTAGAGCTATAAATATATGAAAGCTCAACAAAAGAAACTAAGTGGGTGTGCATCTAACTTGCTTGCTCACGAAGACCTAGGGCATTTGAGGAAACCCATTGTTGGAATATACAAGCCAAGTTCTATAATGAAAAGTTCCCACTAGTATATGGAAGTGACAAAACAAGAGACTCTCTATCATGAAGATTATGGTGCTACTTTGAAGCACAAGTGTGGTAAAAAGGATAGTAACATTGTCCCTTCTCTCTTTTTCTCTCATTTTTTTGGGCCTTCTCCTTTTTTATGGCCTTTCTCTTTTTTTACCTCACTTGGGACAATGCTCTAGAAAATGATGATCATCACACTTCTATTTATTTACAACTCAATGATTACAACTCGATACTAGAACAAATTATGACTCTATATGAATGCCTCCGGCGGTGTACCGGGATATGCAATGAACCAAGAGTGACATGTATGAAAGAATTATGAATGGTGGCTTTGCCACAAATACTATGTCAACTACATGATCATGCAAGGCAATATGACAATGATGAACGTGTCATGATAAACAGAACGGTGGAAAGTTGCATGGCAATATATCTCGGAATGGCTATGGAAATGCCATAATAGGTAGGTATGGTGGCTGTTTTGAGGAAGATATAAGGAGGTTTATGTGTGAAAGAGCGTATCATATCACGGGGTTTGGATGCACCGGCGAAGTTTGCACCAACTCTCAATGTGAGAAAGGGCAATGCACGGTACCGAAGAGGCTAGCAATGATAGAAAGGTGAGAGTTCGTACAATCCATGGACTCAAAATTAGCCATAAAGAACTCACATACTTATTGCAAAAATCTACAAGTCATCAAAAACCAAGCAATACGCGCATGGTCCTAGGGGGATAGATTGGTAGGAAAAGACCATCGCTCGTCCCCGACCGCCACCCATAAGGAGGACAATCAAAGAACACCTCATGTTTCAAATTTGTTACATAACGTTTACCATACGTGCATGCTACGGGACTTGCAAACTTCAACACAAGTATTTCTCAAATTCACAAATACTCAACTAGCACAACTTTAATATCACTACCTCCATATCTCAAAACAATCATCAAGCATCAAACTTCTCTTAGTATTCATCACACTCATAAGCAAGTTTTTACTAGTCTTGAATACCTAGCATATTAGGATTATTTAAGCACATTACCATGCTATTTAAGACTCTCAAAATAATATAAGTGAAGCATGAGAGAATAATAGTTTCTATAAAACAAAAGTTACCACCGTGCTCTAAAAGATATAAGTGAAGTGCTAGAGCAAAAACTATATAACTCAAAAGATATAAGTGAAGCACATAGAGTATTCTAATAATTTCCTAATCATGTGTGTCTCTCTCAAAAGGTGTGTACAGAAAGGATGATTGTGGTAAACTAAAAAATCAAAGACTCAAATCATACAAGACGCTCCAAGCAAAACACATATCATGTGGTGAATAAAAATATAGCCCCAAGTAAAGTTACTGATGGAAGTAGACGAAAGAGGGGATGCCTTCCGGGGCGTCCCCAAGCTTTGGCTTTTTGGTGTCCTTAGATTATCTTGGGGTGCCTTGGGCATCCCCAAGCTTAGGCTCTTGCCACTCCTTGTTCCATAATCCATCAAATCTTTCACCCAAAACTTGAAAACTTCACAACACAAAACTTAACAGAAAATCTCGTGAGCTCCGTTAGCGAAAGAAAACAAAACACCACTTCAAGGTACTGTAATGAACTCATTCTTTATTTATATTGGTGCTAAACTTACTGTATTCCAACTTCTCTATGGTTTATAAACTATTTTACTAGCCATAGATTCATCAAAATAAGCAAACAACACACGAAAAACAGAATCTGTCAAAAACAGAACAGTCTGTAGTAATCTGTAACTAACGCAAACTTCTGGAACTCCAAAACTTCAGACAAAATAGGAAGAACTAGAAAATTTGTTTATTGATCAGCAGAAATTTGAATCAATATTTTATCACGTTCTGGTGATTTTTAACAATTATTTTCATGAACAGAAAGTTTCTGCAATTTTCAGCAAGATCAAATAACTATCATCCAAGAAGATCCTATAGGTTTAACTTGGCACAAATACTAATTAAAACATAAAAACAAGTATAACCAGAGGCTAGATCAAATATTTATTCCTAAACAGAAGCAAAAAGCAAAAAAACTAAAAATAAAATTGGGTTGCCTCCCAACAAGCGCTATCGTTTAACGCCCTTAGCTAGGCATAAAAACAAGGATAGATCTAGGTATTGCCATCTTTGGTAGGCAATCCATAAGTGGCTCTCATGATAAATTCATATGGTAATTTTATTTTCTTTCTAGGAAAGTGTTCCATGCCTTTCCTTAACGGAAATTGGAATCTAATATTTCCTTCCTTCATATCAATAATTGCACCGATCGTTCTTAGGAAAGGTCTACCAAGAATAATAGGACATGAAGGATTGCAATCTATATCAAGAACAATAAAATCTACGGGCACATAATTCCTATTTGCAACAATAAGAACATCATTAATTCTTCCCATAGGTTTCTTAATGGTGGAATCCGCAAGGTGCAAGTTTAAAGAGCAATCATCAAAATCACGGAAACCTAACAAATCGCACAAAGTTTTTGGAATCGTGGAAACACTAGCACCCAAATCACACAAAGCATAGCATTCATGATCTTTAATTTTAATTTTAATAGTAGGTTTCCACTCATCATAGAGTTTTCTAGGGATAAAAACTTCCAACTCAAGTTTTTCTTCATAAGATTGCATCAAGGCATCAACGATATGTTTAGTAAAAGCTTTATTTTGACTATAAGCATGAGGAGAATTTAGCACGGATTGCAACAAGGAAATACAATCTATCAAGGAGCAATTATCATAATTCAATTCCTTGAAATCCAAATTAGTGGGTTCATTAATATCTAAAGTTTTGATCTCTTCAATCCCACTTTTACCAATTTTTGCATTAAGATCTAAAAACTCCAAATTTTTGGAACGCCTTCTAGGTAAAGGTGGATCATATTCAATCCCATCATTATCAAGATTCATATTGCTAAACAAAGATTTAATAGGGGACACATCAATAACTTTTAGATCTTCATCTTTATTTTCATAGGAACTAGAAGAACACGCTTTTACAAAGCAATCTTTCTTAGCACGCATCCTAGCGGTTCTTTCTTTGCATTCATCAATGGAAATTATCATGGCTTTGAGAGACTCATTGATATCATGCTTAGGTGGAATAGATCTAAGTTTCATAGAATCAACATCAATAGAAATTCTATCAACGTTCCTAGCCAATTCATCAACTTTAAGCAATTTTTCTTCGAGCAAAGCATTGAAATTCTTTTGTGAATTCATAAACTCCTTAACACTAGTCTCAAATTTAGAGGGTATCTTATTGAAGTTCCCATAAGAATTGTTGTAGGAATTACCATAATTATTAGAGGAATTACTAGGATAAGGCCTAGGATTAAAGTTTCCTCTATACGCGTTGTTACCCAAATTATTCCTACCAACAAAATTCACATCCATAGATTCATTATTATGCTCAATCAAAGTAGACAAAGGCATATCATTAGGATCAGAAGAAACACTCTTAGTAGCAAATAATTTCATAAGTTCATCCATCTTTCCACTCAAAACATTAATTTCTTCTATCGCATGCACCTTTTTACTAGTAGATCTTTCAGTGTGCCATTGAGAATAATTAACCATAATATTATCTAGGAGTTTAGTAGCTTCTCCTAAAGTGATTTCCATAAAAGTGCCTCCCGCGGCCGAATCTAAAAGATTTCTAGAAGCAAAATTCAATACGGCATAAATTTTTTGTATAATCATCCACAAATTCAAACCATGTGTAGGGCAATTACGTATCATTAATTTCATCCTCTCCCAAGCTTGTGCAACATGTTCGTGATCAAGTTTCTTAAAATTCATAATATCGTTTCTAAGAGAGATGATCTTAGCGGGAGGAAAATATTTAGAGATAAAAGCATCTTTGCACTTATTCCAAGAATCAATACTATTTTTAGGCAAAGATGAAAACCAAGCTTTAGCACGATCTCTAAGCGAAAAAGGAAATAGCTTCAATTTAATAATATCATTGTCCACATCTTTATTCTTTTGCATATCACACAAATCAACGAAGCTATTTAGATGGGTAGCAGCATCTTCACTAGGAAGGCCGGCGGATTGATCTTTCATGACAAGATTCAACAAAGCAGCATTGATTTCACAAGATTCAGTATCGGTAAGAGGAGCAATCGGAGTGCTAAGGAAATCATTGTTGTTGGTATTGGTGAAGTCACACAATTTAGTATTATCTTGAGCCATCGTGACAAGCAAGCAATCCAACACACGAGCAAACGAAAAGCAAGCGAAAAAAGAGGCGAACGGAAAAGAGAGGGCGAATAAAATGGCAAGGGTGAAGTGGGGGAGAGGAAAACGAGAGGCAAATGGCAAATAATGTAATGCGGGAGATAAGGGTTTGTGATGGGTACTTGGTATGTTGACTTTTCCGCCAGAAATCCTTCTTGCTACCTCTTCACCACTGCGTTGGTTTTCCCTTGAAGAGGAAAGGGTGATGCAGCAAAGTAGCGTAAGTATTTCCCTCAATTTTTGAGAACCAAGGTATCAATCCAGTAGGAGGCCACGCACGAGTCCCTCGCACCTACACAAAAAAATAAATCCTTGCAACCAAGGCGATAAGGGGTTGTCAATCCCTACACGGTCACTTACGAGAGTGCGATCTGATAGATATGATAGGATAATATTTTTGGTATTTTTATGATAAAGATGCAAAGTAAAATAAAAGGCAATAAAAATAACTAAGTGTTGGAAGATTAATATGATGGAAAATAGACCCGGGGGCCATAGGTTTCACTAGGGGCTTCTCTCGAGACCATAAGTTTTACGGTGGGTGAACAAATTACTATTGAGCAATTGACAGAATTGAGCATAGTTATGAGAATATCTAGGTATGATCATGTATATATGCATCACGTCCGAGACAAGTAGACCGACTCCTGTCTGCATCTACTACTATTACTCCACACATCGACCGCTATCCAGCATGCATCTAGAGTATTAAGTTCATAAGAACAGAGTAACGATTTAAGCAAGATGACATGATGTAGAGGTATAAACTCATGCAATATTATATAAACCCCATCTTGTTATCCTCGATGGCAACAATACAATACGTGCCTTGCTGCCCCTACTGTCACTGGGAAAGGACACCGCAAGATTGAACCCAAAGCTAAGCACTTCTCCCATTGCAAGAAAGATCAATCTAGTAGGCCAAACCTAACTGATAATTCGAAGAGACTTGCAAAGATAACCAATCATACATAAAAGAATTCAGAGAAGATTCAAATATTGTTCATAGATAAACTTGATCATAAACCCACAATTCATCGGTCTCAACAAACACACCGCAAAAGAAGATTACATCGAATAGATCTCCACGAGAGAGGGGGAGAACATTGTATTGAGATCCAAAAAGAGAGAAGAAGCCATCTAGCTGATAACTATGGACCCGAAGGTCTGAGGTAAACTACTCACACTTCATCGGAGAGGCTATGGTGTTGATGTAGAAGCCCTCCATGATCGATGCCCCCTCCGGCGGAGCTCCGGAACAGGCCCCAAGATGGGATCTCACGGGTACAGAAGGTTGCTACGGTGGAATTAGGTTTTTGGCTCCGTATCTGGTAGTTTGGGGGTACGTAGGTATATATTGGAGGAATAAGAACGTCGGTGGAGCAACGCGGGGCCCACGAGGGTGCAGGGCGCGCCCAGGGGGATAGGCGCGCCCCCCTACCTCGTGCCCTCCTGGTTGATGTCTTGACGTAGGATCCAAGTCCTCTGGATCACGTTCGTTCCAAAAATCACGTTCCCGAAGGTTTCATTCCGTTTGGACTCCGTTTGATATTCTTTTTCTACGAAACTCTAAAATAGGCAAAAAACTGCAATTCTGGGCTGGGCCTCCGGTTAATAGGTTAGTCCCAAAAATAATATAAAAATGTATAATAAAGCCCATTAATGTGCAAAACAGAATATATTATAGCATGGAAAAATAAAAAATTAAAGATACGTTGGAGACGTATCAGGACCATAGGCCTTGCACAACAGCGTGGTGGTGGGAGTTTACTCCCACCTCGCTAGTTGAGAGTGGCGCGGTGTGGTTTATAAGCCCCACTGCCGCACCCCTCTCGAGCTCCTCTCCATTGCAGGCTTACGGGCCTAATTGTGACTGCTATGCCAGATGGACCTACTGGGCCTTCTGCGGGCCTGAATCCTGGCCCATTGATGGGTTTCTAGTCGTATTCAGGCCGTGGTGGCCCAGTAGGTGGCAAATTTTTTATTTTCCCAGTTTTTTTGTTTTCTTTTTTACTTTTTTTGTTTTGTTTCTACTTACAACAAAATGCTTATTTATTTTATTTTATTTTGTTTCTAATTACTTATTTATTTTATTTTATGATAATTCTTTTTGCTACTAAAGTTTCTAACAAAAAAGTTCTTTATGAAAATTCTTTTTCCTTTTAATGATTTTGTACAGAAAATACTTTGATAATTTTAGTTGCATCAATTTTATATAATTCTAGTTTCAATAATACTAGAGCTTGCTTATAATGTTTTCAACAGAAAATACTTTGATAATTTTAGTTTCATAAATTTCATTTATGTTATTAAAGTTTACAAAGGGATTTCACTTTTTTTGAACTTAATTGAAGTCCATAGTTTTTCTGTGTCCAAAATGCACCTTTCAAAGCAACATCATCGATTTTCAACCCTTTCTGTCTGCATTTGTTATTTTTCATGCATTTACTGATTATTTCGAGCAATAAGACCCTGAAATTGAAAAGCATTTCAAATAAACTCTGAAAAGATTGAAAGTTGGCATGGTATCATCATTTCACCCACATAGCATGTGCAAGAAAGTAGAGAGGGTTACGGCAAAAACTGGATGCGCTTCGTGTACAAAACGGACAATCTCTTTCGAAGTATCAGGGTTCATACGGAAACTCGTCTGTTACAAAGGGATTTCATTTTATCGAACTTATTTGAAGTCCATACTTATTCTGTGTTCAAAATGCACCATTCAAAGCCACATCATCGATTTTCAACCCTTTCTGACTTCATTTGTTATTTTTCATTCATTTACTGATTATTTCGAGCTATAAGACCATGGAATTGAAAAGCATTTCAAATGAACTCTGAAAAGGTTGAAAGTTGGCATGGTATCATCATTTCACCCACATAGCATGTGCAAGAAAGTAGAGAGGGTTACGGCAAAAACTGGATGCACTTCGTGTACAAAACGGACAATCTCTTTCGAAGTATCAGGGTTTCATACGGAAACTCGTCTGTTACAAATGGATTTCATTTTTTGAACTTATTTGAAGTCCATAGTTTTTCTGTGTTCAAAATGCACCATTCAAAGCCACATCATCGATTTTCAACCCTTTCTGACTTCATTTGTTATTTTTCATGCATTTACTGATTATTTCGAGCTATAAGACCCTGAAATTAAAAAGCATTTCAAATGAACTCTGAAAAGGTTGAAAGTTGGCATGGTATCATCATTTCACCCACATAGCATGTGCAAGAAAGTAGAGAGGGTTACGGCAAAAACTGGATGCACTTCGTGTACAAAACGGACAATCTCTTTCGAAGTATCAGGGTTTCATAGGGAAACTCGTCCGTTACAAAGGGATTTCATTTTTTTGAACTTATTTCAAGTCCATAGTTTTTCTGTGTTCAAAATGCACCATTCAAAGCCACATCATCAATTTTCAACCCTTTCTGACTTCATTTGTTATTTTTCGTGCATTTACTGATTATTTCGAGCTATGAGACACTGAAATTGGAAATCATTTCAAACGAACTCTGAAAAGGTTGAAAGTTGGCATGGTATCATCATTTCACCCACATGGCATGTGCAAGAAAGTAGAGAGGGTTACGGCAAAAACTGGATGCATTTCATGTACAAAACGGACAATCTCTTTCGAAGTATCAGGGTTCATACGGAAACTCGTCTATTACAAAGGGATTTCATTTTTTGAACTTATTTGAAGTTCATAGTTTTTCTGTGTTCAAACTGCACCATTCAAAGCCACCTCATCGATTTTCAACCCTTCCTGACTTCATTTGTTATTTTTCGTGCATTTGTTGATTATTTCGAGCTATAAGACACTGAAATTGAAAATCATTTCAAACGAACTCTGAAAAGGTTGAAAGTTGGCATGGTATCATCATTTCACCCACATAGCATGTGCAAGAAAGTAGAGAGGGTTACGGAAAAAAATGCATGCACTTCGTGTACAAAATGGACAATCTCTTTCGAAGTATCAGGGTTTCATACGGAAACTCGTCTGTTACAAAGGGATTTCATTTTTTTGAACTTACTTGAAGTCCATAGTTTTTCTGAGGTCAAAATGCACCATTCAAAGCCACATCATCGATTTTCAACGCTTTTTGACTTCATTTGTTATTTTTCATGCATTTATTGATTATTTCGAGCTATAAGACCCTGAAATTGAAAAGCATTTCAAATGAACTCTGAAAAGGTTGAAAGTTGGCATGGTATCATCATTTCACCCACATAGCATGTGCAAGAAAGTAGAGAGGGTTACGGCAAAATTTGGATGCACTTCGTGTACAAAACGGACAATCTCTTTCGAAGTATCAGGGTTTCATATGGAAACTCGTCTGTTACAAAGGCATTTCATATTTTTGAACTTATTTGAAGTCCATAGTTTTTCTGTCTTCAGAATGCACCATTCAAAGCCACATCATCGATTTTCAACCCTTTCTGACTTCATTTGTTATTTTTCGTGCATTTACGGATTATTTCGAGCTATAAGACACTGAAATTGAAAATCATTTCAAACGAACTCTGAAAAGGTTGAAAGTTGGCATGGGATCATCATTTCACCCACATGGCATGTGCAAGAAAGTAGAGAGGGTTACGGGAAAAACTGGATGCACTTCGTGTACAAAACAGACAATCTCTTTCGAAGTATCAGGGTTTCATACGGAAACTCGTCTGTTACAAAGGGATTTCATTTTTTTGAACTTATTTGAAGTCCATAGTTTTTCTGTGTTCAAAATGCACCATTCAAAGCCACATCATCAATTTTCAACCCTTTCGGACTTCATTTGTTATTTTTCGTGCATTTACTGATTATTTCGAGCTATAAGACACTGAAATTGAAGATCCTTTCAAATGAACTCTGAAAAGGTTGAAAGTTGGCATGGTATCATCATTTCACCCACATGGCAGGTGCAAGAAAGTAGAGAGGGTTACGGCAAAAACTGGATGCACTTCGTGTACAAAACGGACAATCTCTTTCGAAGTATCAGGGTTTCATACGGAAACTCGTTAGTTACAAAGGGGTTTCATTGTTTTGAACTTATTTGAAGTCCATAGTTTTTCTGTGTTCAAAATGCACCATTAAAAGCCACATCATCGATTTTCAACCCTTCCTGACTTCATTTGTTATTTTTCGTGCATTTGCTGATTATTTCGAGCTATAAGACAATGAAATTGAAAATCATTTCAAACGAACTCTGAAAAGGTTGAAAGTTGGCATGGTATCATCATTTCACCCACATAGCATGTGCAAGAAAGTAGAGAGGGTTACAGAAATAAATGCATGCACTTCGTGTACAAAACGGACAATCTCTTTTGAAGTATCAGGGTTTCATACGGAAACTCGTCTGTTACAAAGCGATTTCTTTTTTTACTTATTTGAACTCCAGACTTTTTCTGTGTTCAAAATGCACCATTCAAAGCCACATCATCAATTTTCAACCCTTTCTGACTTCATTTGTTATTTTTCATGCATTTACTGATTTTTGTGAGCTAAATAACCCTGAAATTGAAAAGCATTTCAAATGAACTCTGAAAAGGTTGAAAGTTGGCATGGTATCATCATTTCATCCACATAGCATATGCAAGAAAGTAGAGAGGGTTACGGCAAAAACTGGATGCACTTCGTGTACAAAACGGACAATCTCTTTCGAAGTATCAGGGTTTCATACGGAAACTCGTCTGTTACAAAGCGATTTCATTTTTTTAACTTATTTGAACTCCAGACTTTTTCTGTGTTCAAAATGCACCATTCAAAGCCACATCATCAATTTTCAACCCTTTCTGACTTCATTTGTCATTTTTCATGCATTTACTGATTTTTGTGAGCTAAATGACCCTGAAATTGAAAAGCATTTCAAATGAACTCTGAAAAGGTTGAAAGTTGGCATGGTATCATCATTTCATCCACATAGCATGTGCAAGAAAGTAGAGAGGGTTACGGCAAAAACTGGATGCACTTCGTGTACATAACAGACAATCTCTTTCGAAGTATCAGGGTTTCATACGGAAACTCGTCTGTTATAAAGGGATTTCACTTTTTTAATTTATTTGAACTCCAGACTTTTTCTGTGTTCAAAATGCACCATTCAAAGCCACATCATCAATTTTCAACCCTTTCTGACTTCATTTGTTATTTTTCATGCATTTACTGATTATTTTGAGCTATAAGACCCTGAAATTGAAGGCAACATATAGCTCTCATGAATAAATAAGTGACCAAATTAATAGAAGTTCATCATCACATTAAAACCAAAGTACATACATAGTTCTCATTGAACAACATACAGCTCTCCAGAGCATCTAATAAACCATACATTGAAATTATGTAAAACATTTCAATGCCACAACAAATGTGATCATAATCGCAACCAAGGTAACAATTGATCCAACGGCATAATGATACCAAGCCTCGGTATGAATGGCATATTTTCTAATCTTTCTAATCTTCAACCGCATTGCATCCATCTTGATCTTGTGATCATCGACGACATCCGCAACATGCAACTCCAATATCATCTTCTCCTCCTCATTTTTTTTATTTTTCCTTCAAGTAATTGTTTTCTTCTTCAACTAAATTTAACCTCTTGACAATAGGGTCGGTTGGAATTTCCGGTTCAACCACCTCCTAGATAAATAAAATCTATGTCACATTGGTTGGCATAATTGTCATAAACAATAAATGAACCAAATAGTTATAAAAAGATAATATATATCACATCCGAATCATAGACAGGAAGAGGGCCGACGGGGGCGGATACCAAAACCATCGCACTATATAATAACAAGGAATAATAAAAGTAAAAAAATTAGACAAGTATCTATCTGAAGTAAGAATTTTTTTCTTTCAGAAAGAAGATAAGAATAAGAGGCTCACCACGGTGGTGCCGGCGACGAGATCGGCGCGGGCGATCGACGGCGGTGAAGACGTGGACGGGACGTGACGGACCGCTAAACCTAGACAAATCTCGGGGAAAATGGAGCTCGGAGGTCGAGTTTCGAGAGGAGAAAGATTAACTAGTGTGGCTCAGACATTTCATCGAACACCTCATGTGCATAGGAGGTGAGCTAGAGCACCCAAATGTGCCCTCCCCTCGCCGGCCAGAAAAAACAGAGCACTGTAGAGTGCTCTGCCGTGGCGATGGGGTATATATAGGCAACTCATTTGTCCTGGTTCGTGGCTGGAACCGAGACTAAAGCCAAGCCTTCTGTCCCGGGTCAAGCCAAGAACCGGGACCAATGGTTGTGGGCCAGGAGCGAGGCCCATTGGTCCCGGTTCTTGCCTCGAACCGGGACAAATGGGTCCATACGAACCGGGACCAATGCCCACGAGGCCCCAGCCGCACCCCTGGGCTCACGAACCGGGACGAATGCCCCCATGGGTCCCGGTTCGTGACTAAACCGGGACTAATGGGCTGGCCAGGCCCGAACCAAAGCCCTGTTTTCTACTAGTGAATACACATATATGGAGGAACTTGCCTGGTATCATTAATTGAATGGTTGATGATGAGGTCGAGTCACTATAGTAGGTAAGAAGTAAATGTGTTTCATATCACAATAGCATATCTTCATGCTTGTGCACCGACACAGATTGTATGCTTTTGGTTTTATAATTATTAATGTTGACATGCCTATTTTAGAAAATGTATTTTGATATCTGTTTGACGCTAGAGTTAAGACTTGTACTCTTGTATGAAAAGGGGTGATAAGAGCAAAAAAAAAGCTTCACTAAGTATTTGTGTTTATTCTCACTTAATTTCTTTACATTATTTTACCAGTTTCTACTATATGTGTACTTATCGTTGTGTTCATCTTCAACCTTTAGTTTGACCTTGATAACATGGACCCTATTTAATCCATCTTCATTTCTTAAAGCTGAGTTCGTCACCCATGCATCCTCGACAACTACTCTCAACACAACCAATCTTATAGCAACCATTTGAGTTGTTCATATATACTAGTAGGATAATTGTGCAGTCAGTAGTTTTTTTAATCATATATGCCACTATTTTTTTAATCATATATGCCACTAGTTGTGTCCCACTACTCTGTTTTGCTATTAGAAATTATAACTTCTTAAAAATTCCATCCATTAGACACTAAAAATGTCATCGTTCCATTATGTATTTCCTAAAAAATGCCATTAAACATCGTTTTTGTCAGGTCAAACCTGTTAACCATGTTATGTGACCAGAATACCTCTGGATCCACATGTCAACTTCTCTATCTCACAGTGATAGGTGTGGGAGAGAGAGCAATGGAGTGAAGAAGCAAATTGGGACAATTGAATAGCAATGAAGGCCGGACAGCAGAGTAGTACTATACCTTTACATATGCGTAATTGATGTAGTATATACTCTTCAATTTTTTTTTTGTATATGATATGAGAATGAACAATGGTGGTTGGCGGCGGCGTAGCTAGTCTAGTTTAGACGGAATCTATTCTCTGCAATATGATGGTGCATGCATAAAACACGACCACGTTCTTGTTCTTGTTTAGACCTGCAAAAGAGTGCGCACATGTCTACGCCCCATGCTGCGAGGGGAACGGATATTACTTGTACATGAATGACATCAACATTTTCTTTAGGCAATGGGAAGCCACACCCTTCCATTCGTAGATAAATAGTCCATTCAGATAATGTTCCTGATAACACGTGGGAGCACATTAAAGCAACAGAACTAAACATCAAGCTCGGCCGAATTTAGCGAGACCAAACATTATGTGCTGCCTCATTACAAGAACGATTGACATGAATAAAAGTATAGGACCAAACATCAAGCGCTTCATATCTTTCTTTTTTCTGCAGTAGCATGCTTTGTTATGTTTAGCTATTTCATTCTGTCCCGTTCGGGACAGAATGAGATAGCTAAACACAACAACACTTTCGTTTCATTCTTCTTATTTCTTACTCTGTAATAGTTGATTCAGGAGCATCTATTTTAAGTTCGTGATTCGTAGATGTTCAGCAGCATCCAACCATTATTTTTCTATTATCACATCATTAATTAATTCAATGGAACACATTAGTTTATGCACTCTTTCCCCTTAACTATACTTCGATTCATGTCAACTTTCGTTTCTGTTCACAGATACAGATTTTTGTCCTTGCTTGAGTACCAAAGTTTACTTCCGCACTGGAAATTAATTTCCCAAAATTATATTTGGTTCATGCCTACTTTTGCTACTGTTGAGGCATACGCAAATTTTTGTTCATGCGCAGATACTAAACTTGTTCTCTTTGATACACATGACAATAGTTTTACTATCTTGAGTTGCTGCACAGTCAACAAAAGTAAATTATTTTAGGAGATGGGAGCAGATATGCGTGATTTTAGTACAGTTTGAAACAATGAGTACATGCAAAATGTAATTTGTTCTTTGATTTCCATTCTGTATAAAAGAGGGTCGGAGATGGTGCAGATTTTGGAAACAGAACGAATTGGGACAGCTCACCTAGTCACCTTCCTCTGTCTTCTCGCAACCGACGAAAATTTGACTCAGGGTACTATAGTACCACACTGGCTGCAGCTAGTTCAGTTCATTGTGGACTAAGAAACCCCTTCACTGTTACTAAGGCAACAGGCTGGGTTTTCTTCCACATACACACCCGACACATCTTCAACTTGGCTTGGTTTTCTTCCACACCGTTGGGTCTTTACTTGATGATGTGGCACGATCCATACTGATTACAAGGTTCTGCATGCGCTAAGCAGCTAGTGCATCAGATAACGCTGTGGCTTGGCATGCATGGATTTACCATGTCTAGCATGCTTAGAAAAAAAACAGAGCACACCAATTAGATCTCTCGCATCAATTTTTCTTTTGCAATCATGTACCTACTAAAAAGGGATGTCAGAATGAGCATAATGAGTTGCTTACTGGGTGGTGAGAGTCTGGAAGAATTTATCCCGGTGCCTTCTATTCTCAAAACTCTTCAATGTTTTCGGTGCTGTGTAATCAAGCTATATGTACCATGAACACAACCTAGGCATAGTTCGCTTCTTGTAATTTGTTTCTACCAAAAACAGTTGATCTCTAAAAAGCTACTGTAAGTATAGAGAGAGAAAGCAAGCAAGGAATTGCCTAACCGAGTAGTTGGTGTAGTATATATTTGTTTTCATTTCGAAACGAGGAAAAGACACCCGGCCTTTGCATTGACTGATGTACACAGTCATGAATTAATTGTTGTAACACCTATATGATCTAGGACAAATGTATTTCAAACATAAAAGCCCCAATGGGCAGCCCAAATGACAACGAAATGGAAAGATGTAGGGAATAATGAGGCATCATGTATCGCAGATGCTTCTAGAAGCCCACCAACCAAATTGGTTGAGTAAATCCTAAGCGACTATCACTCAGCGGTTGCACCCAAAGAGGGTGGGGGCCTGCACCTCCTCTCGGCGAAGTAAGGATCCCAGTAATAGTCTTGAAGATTACCTGCATACAATTTGAAACTTCCTTTCTGTTAAAAATATAATCATTACAAGAATTCCACATGGCCCAAAGTAAAGTACATTCTTGTACACGGATCAGCCTTTGAGGGTCCGACTGGATCATTCTTCTACATGGGAGAGAAAAAAAGAAGAAAAGTATGAGGTGTCGGACAACCCCGACGTTTAGGGAGACTTTGAGGGTCCGATTGGATCAGCCTTTCCTTCATTGTCATGTCCAGTCAATGGTCGTACGTCCTTTCGGTTAATTTGGGGATTTCTTCTGCAGATGCTCAAATATATCTCACCCATACATCACATCTAACACACGCAACACCTCAGGACCACAGCCTGGCAACTAGCTAATTGGCAAACCGGTCCTATGCCCAGTTCCATGCTATCCGTTACAACCACAAACATGTCAACGTAGGGACGTGACATCACTGCGGCTGCTCCTTAACCGGAGCAATTACCCTTGTAAAAACTACCATGGCGAACGAGAAGTCTTCGATCTTTGGTCACACAGAACCAGCATACCGGGGCTAAAGCCAACGCTGGCGAATCATCCCCGGAACCCAAAGGCCGAAGGCGAGGTCAGCAACGCCGCTTCGCCAACCGACCAGAGGAGCCTTGAACTCAAAGGCCGAAGGATATACATGGACCAGAATCGCCCTTCAGTCCGCCACTGCCACCGAAGGACTAGGACACGAAACTACTACGAGATCCGATGATCGGTGGGACGAAAATGCCGCCTGCAAGCTAGCACCAGCAGCACTAGCAAGAGAGTGGGGAATTGGCGGATTTATTTCTCCGGATCAGCGATGAACCCATCTCCATATCGATGCCTGAATGGACTAAACCTAATCTATCTACACGCCTGAAGCAGAGGAACGAGATCCCCACCTCATCCTGTTGCCGAAGCGAGCGGAGGAGGCAGGGATCCGCACTCCTGCCGGTTGGAAAAGGCTCTTCGCTCAGTCGCTCCCTTCTTCGCCTCCCTCCATGGAGAGTCTTACGTCACCAGTAGAAAACTGGGCTTTGGTCACACGGCAATATTCACATTAGTCCCGGTTCGGTCACGAACCGGGACTAATGTGAGCATTGGTCCCGATTCGTGCGGCCAGGGGCCTGCCGGGCCTCGTGGGGGCATTGGTCCCGGTTCGTCCGGCCCCTTTGGTCCCGGTTGGTGGGACAAACCGGGACCAATGGGCCTCGCTCCTGGCCCACCATCATTGGTCTCGGTTGGTGGCTTGAACCGGGACCAGAGGCTCACCCATTAGTCCCGGTTCATACCATAAACCGGGACTAAAGGGTTGGTCCTAGTTGCGGTCAGAGTTTAGTCCCACCTCGCCAACCGAAGGGCGCTCACACCGGTTTATAAGCCCGTCCCTCTCTGCCTTGTTGAGCTCCTCTCAAAGTGAAAATATATGCCCTTATACAGGGAATTTGACCTAAATTCAGAGTAAATTTTTTTGAATTTCACAGAAATTTATTATGAATATAGGTTGAATTTTCTCTATAGGCGCATCTATGTTCATTTTTTTATAGTAAATAAAATAAATAAACCTTAATAAAATAAATAAAAATAAATAAACCTTAATAAAATAAAATAAAATAAACTATAGTAAATAAAATAAATAAACCTTAATAAAATAAATAAAAATAGCAGCAGTAAAATAAATAAAAATAAAATAAATAAAGTAAAATACATAAGTAATTAGAAACAAAATGGAATAAAATAAATAAGTTTTTTGTTGTAAGTAGAAACAAAACAAAATAAATAAAGCAAAAAAGAAAACAAAAAACAGGGAAAAAAATTATGCCACCTACTGGGCCACCACGGCCTGAATACGACTTGAAACCCATCCATGGGCCAGGATTCAGGCCCGCAGAAGGCCCAGTAGGTCCCACAGGCAAAGAGAACGGTTAGGCCCGAAAGCCTGCAGTTGAGAGGAGCTCGAGAGGGTGGGCGCAGCAGCGCTTATAAACCACTCTCGAGCTCTCTCAACTAGCGAGGTGGGACTAAACTTTTGACGCGGGGCAACACAAGGCCTTTGGTCCCGGTTGGTGCCACCAACCAGGACTAAAGGGGGGCGTGCGTCCCGGTTCGTGGCACCAACCGGGACCAATGCCCCCCTTTAGTCCCAGTTGATGCCACGAACCGGGACCAATGAGTTGCCTATATATACCCCATCGCCACAGCAGAGCACTCCACAGTGCTCTGTTTTTTCTGGCCGGCGAGAAGAGGGCATTTGGGTGCTCTAGCTCACCTCCTATGCACATGAGGTGTTCGATGAAATGTCTGAGCCACACTAGTTAATCTTTCTCCTCTCGAAACTCGACCTCCGATCTCCATTTTCCCGGAGATTTGTCTAGGTTTAGCGGTCCGTCACGTCCCGTCCCCGTCTTCACCGCCGTCGATCGCCCGCGCCGATCTCGTCGCCAGCACCACCGTGGTGAGCCTCTTGTTCTTATCTTCTTTCTGAAAAAAATTTTCTTACTTTAGATAGATACTTGTCTAATTTTGTTACTTTTATTATTCCTTCTTATTACATAGTGCGATGGTTTTGGTATCCGCCCCCGTCGGCCCTCGTCCTGTCTATGATTCAGATGTGGTATATATTATCTTTTTATAACTATTTGGTTCATTTATTGTTTATGACAAATATGCCGACCAACGTGACATAGATTTTATTTATCTAGGAGGTGGTTGAACCGGAAATTCCAACCGACCCTATTGTCGAGAGGTTAAATTTAGTTGAAGAAGAAAACAATTACTTGAAGGAAAAAATAAAAAAAATTGAGGAGGAGAAGATGATATTGGAGTTGCATGTTGCGGATGTCGTCGATGATCACAAGATCAAGATGGATGCAATGCGCTTGAAGATTAGAAAGATTAGAAAATATGCCATTCATACCGAGGCTTGGTATCATTATGCCGTTGGATCAATTGTTACCTTGGTTGCGATTATGATCGCATTTGTTTTCGCATTGAAATGTTTTACATAGTTTCAATGTATGGTTTAATTAATTAGATGCTCTGGAGAGCTATATGTTGTTAGATGAGAACTATGTATGTACTTTGGTTTTAATGTGATGATGAACTTCTATTAATTTGGTCACTTAATTATCTATTCATGATGTTCTGTAATGGTTTTTGACACACTTAATTATATATAATGCACGCAGATGAACCGACAATGGATGTACGGTGACAGACACACCTCCGAGTACATTAAGGGCGTGCATGATTTTCTCGAAGTGGCTGAGGCAAACAAGCAAAATGGTTTTATGTGTTGTCCATGCCCTACATGTGGGAATACGAAGTCTTACTCTGACCGGAAAATCCTTCACACCCACCTGCTTTACAAGGGTTTCATGCTACACTATAATGTTTGGACGAGGCACGGAGAAATAGGGGTTATGATGGAAGACGGCGAAGAAGAAGAGGACGATGACAACTATGCACTGGTGTTACCAACCGGGACTAAATGAAATTTTATGATTTTTTTTTGAAATTTTTTTTGCGAATTTTTTTTGATTTTCAAATTTCTGAATTATTTTATCCTCTAATCTCTAATCACCACCCCTCATCACTGCTCAATTTATCCTCTAATCTCTAATCACCCCTCATCATTCCAAATCATCTAACTTCCCGGACGGTCACCCATCCTCTCACTACTCCCGCCTCAGCACGCTTAACTTCCGGGTTCTATTCTCCCTCGTTTCCAAGTCTGCACTTGTTGTTTTCCTGACAATAGTAAGATGTCAATCCTATTAACCCTCGGGAATTTAGCTTGAGCATGAAGTGACACATTTCACTGTTTGAGTTTGAAACTATTGTTTTAAAAAACAATAATTATTTAGTAACACTAATATTTCTTGAATAATTAGTTTGACCACTGTTTGACCACAGTTTGCCCAGATTTGACCAAAATTCAAAAAAACTGAAATAATTATTTAGTAACACTAATATTCTAGAATAATTAGTTTGACCATTGTTTGACCACAGTTTGAAATTTTTTGAATTTTTTTGCCTCTCCAGATCTTAAAAGCCCCGTAACTTTTTTTCTGTTAGGTTTACAAATTCCAGAGAGATTTTGCAAATAAAGTCGAAATTCATATTTGTAAATTTTCCCAACAACTAGACCACATATCACATGGGAAACTTATTTTATTTTATTTTTTTGACATTTCCATCATTTTCTTTTGTTTTTTCTAAAACTGAAAAGGCGGTCCACAGGGGGGGTAGAGTTTGAAAATGAGACCTTTAGTACCGGTTCGTGCCATGAACCGGTACTAATGCCTCAAAGCCCATTATTACCGGTTGGTGGCACCAACCGGGACTAAAGGTTAGACCTTTACTCCCGGTTGGTGCCACCAACCGGTACTAATGGGCATCGCACCCTTTAGTCCCGGTTCCTGGCACCAACCGGGACTAAAGGGCCCAGGTGAACCGGGACTTCACATTAGTCCCGGTTCGTGACTGAACCGGGACTAATGTGAATATTGCCCTGTGACGAAAGCCCTGTTTTGTACTAGTGATGTGCCGCCTGAATACGGTGATGCTGCAACGGGGGAAGCTGCTGAAGATCAAAAGGAACCAGATGATGTGCCCAATGATGCTGCAAGGGGGGAAGCTGCTGAAGATCAAGAGGAACCAGTGCCCGATGATGATGATCTCCGCCGGGTCATTGTCGATGCAAGGACGCAATGCGAAAGTCAAAAGGAGAAGCTGAAGTTCGATCGCATGTTAGAGGATCACAAAAAAGGGTTGTACCCCAATTGCGAAGATGGCAACACAAAGCTCGGTACCGTACTGGAATTGCTGCAGTGGAAGGCAGAGAATGCTGTGCCTGACAAAGGATTTGAGAAGCTATTGAAAATATTGAAGAAGAAGCTTCGAAAGGATAACGAATTGCCCGACAGTACATACGCAGCAAAGAAGGTCGTATGCCCTCTAGGATTGGAGGTGCAGAAGATACATGCATGCCCTAATGACTGCATCCTCTACCGCGGTGCGTACAAGGATCTGAACGCATGCCCGGTATGCGGTGCATTGCGGTATAAGATCAGATGAGATGACCCTGGTGATCTTGACGGCGAGCCCCCCAGGAAGAGGGTTCCTGTGAAGGTGATGTGGTATGCTCCTATAATACCACGGTTGAAACGTCTGTTCAGAAACGAAGAGCATGCCAAGTTGATGCGATGGCACAGTGAGGACCGTAAGAAAGACGGGAAGTTGAGAGCACCCGCTGACGGGTCGCAGTGGAGAAAAATCGAGAGAAAGTACTGGGCTGAGTTTGCAGCTGACCCAAGGAACGTATGGTTTGGTTTAAGTGCAGATGGCATTAATCCTTTCGGGGAGCAGAGCAGCAATCACAGCACCTGGCCTGTGACTCTATGTATGTATAACCTTCCTCCTTGGATGTGCATGAAGCGGAAGTTCATTATGATGCCAGTTCTCATCCAAGGCCCTAAGCAACCCGGCAACGACATTGATGTGTACCTAAGGCCATTAGTTGAAGAACTTTTACAACTGTGGAATGGAAACGGTGTACGTACGTGGGATGAGCACAAACATGAGGAATTTAACCTACACGCGTTGCTGTTTGTAACCATCAACGATTGGCCCGCTCTCAGTAACCTTTCAGGACAGACAAACAAGGGATACCACGCATGCACGCACTGTTTAGATGACACTGAAAGTATATAACTGGACAAACAAGGGCCATCGTCGATTTCTTCCGACCAACCATCAATGTCGAAAGAAAGGCAAGCATTTCAAAGGCGAGGCAGATCACCGGAAGAAGCCCGCCATGCGTACCGGTGATCACGTACTTGCTATGGTCAATGATTTAGACGTAATCTTTGGAAAGGGTCCCGGCGGACTAGCTGTTCCGAATGACGCTGAGGGACACGCACCCATGTGGAAGAAGAAATCTATATTTTGGGACCTACCCTACTGGAAAGAGCTAGAGGTCCGCTCTTCAATCGACGTGATGCACGTGACGAAGAACCTTTGCGTGAACCTGTTAGGCTTCTTGGGCGTGTATGGGAAGACAAAATATACACCTGAGGCACGGGAGGACCTGCAACGTTTGCACGAAAAAGACGGCATGCCTCCGAAGCAGTATGAAGGTCCTGCCAGCTACGCTCTTACGAAAGAAGAGAAAGAAATCTTCTTTGAATGCCTGCTCAGTATGAAGGTCCCGACTGGCTTCTCGTCGAATATAAAGGGAATAATAAATATGCCAGAGAAAAAGTTCCAGAACCTAAAGTCTCATGACTGCCACATGATTATGACGCAACTGCTTCCGGTTGCATTGAGGGGGCTTCTACCGGAAAACGTCCGATTAGCCATTGTGAAGCTATGTGCATTCCTCAATGCAATCTCTCAGAAGGTGATCGATCCAGAAATCATACCAAGGCTAAGGAGTGATGTGGCGCAATGTCTTGTCAGTTTCGAGCTGGTGTTCCCACCATCCTTCTTCAATATCATGACGCATGTCCTAGTTCATTTAGTCGACGAGATTGCCATTCTGGGGCCCGTATTTCTACACAATATGTTCCCCTTTGAGAGGTTCATGGGAGTCCTAAAGAAATATGTCCGTAACCGCGCTAGGCCAGAAGGAAGCATCTCCATGGGCCATCAAACAGAGGATGTCATTGGGTTTTGTGTTAACTTCATTCCTGGCCTTAAGAAGATAGGTCTCCCTAAATCGCGGTATGAGGGGAGACTGACTGGAAAAGGCACGCTTGGAGGGGACTCAATAATATGCAGGGACGAATATTCTTGGTCTCAAGCACACTACACAGTTCTACAGAACTCTACCTTGGTGACCCCGTATGTCGATGAACACAAGAACAGTCTGCGCTCCAAACACCCGGAGCAGTGCGACGACTGGATTACATGTGAACACATCAGGACTTTCAGCAGTTGGTTGGAAACACGTCTCAGAGGTGACAAAACTGTTTGTGATGAGCTGTACTCGTTGTCCAGGGGACCATCTTTGACTGTATTGACTTACAAAGGATACGAGATAAATGGGAATACATTTTACACGATCGCCCAAGATCAAAAGAGCACCAACCAAAACAGCGGTGTCCGCTTTGATGCAGCAACCGAGAGGGGAAAGGACACATATTATGGCTACATAGTGGACATATGGGAACTTGACTACGGACATGATTTTAAGGTCCCTTTGTTTAAGTGCAAATGGGTCAATCTGTCAGGAGGCGGGGTACAGGTAGACCCACAGTACGGAATGACAACAGTGGATCTGAACAATCTTGGGTACACTGACGAACCGTTCGTCCTAGCCAATGATGTGGCACAGGTTATCTATGTGAAGGACATGTCTACTAGACCGAGAAAAAGAAAAGATAAGGAAGCGAATACATCATACGATGAGCCAAAGCGCCACATAGTTCTTTCAGGAAAAAGGGACATCGTGGGAGTGGAGGGCAAGGCAGACATGTCTGAAGATTATGAAAAGTTTCATGAAATTCCTCCCTTCAAAGTCAAGGCTGATCCAAGCATCCTGATAAACGATGAAGATTATCCATGGTTACGGCGCAATAAGCAAAGGACACAAGCGAAGAAAAAGTGAAGACTTTCTCTCCACAACTATTATGATGATACCATGCCAACTTTCAACCTTTTAGTAGTTCATTTGAAATGCCTATTGTAACAGATGAGTTTTCATCCGAAATCCTGATACTTCGAAAGAGATTGTCCATTTTGTACACGAAGTGCATCCAGTTTTTGCCGTAACCCTCTCAACTTTTTAGCACATGCTATGTGGGTGAAATGATGACACCATGCCAACTTTCAACCTTTTCAGAGTTCATTTGTAGTGCTTTTCAATTTCAGGGTCATTTATAGCTCATGAACTAATAGCAAAAAGAATGAACTAAAAATAATCAATTAAAATATGCTGTTATGATCAACTAAAACAAAACTATAATATTCTTCAATAGCCACAAGAATCAACAAAAAAGCTTTTATAAAACTCCAATAGCAAAAGGAATTTTCATAAAGAATGTTTTTGTTAGAAACTTTAATAGCAAAAAGCATTATCATAAAGATACAAAATCTGTTTTTGAATAGAATCATAAAACACAGTAATATTGAATAGCAGGAAAAAGAATCACTCCAAATTCTATTTTTATAGTAAAGTTAATCACAAACTAGTGATTCACACAAATTTTAAAGAATTCAAATTTAAACTATTCAAATTTGAAAACTAATGGCACTAAGAGAAAGTTTATAATTTTTGTGACCTAAAAGCAAAAAGAATTAAAAAATAAAATTTAATAAAATAAATAAAAATAGCAACAGAAAGTATTTTGTTGTAAGTAGAAACAAAATAAAATAAATAAAGCAACAAAAAAAGTGCCATCTATTGGGCCACCACGGCCTGAATACGACTAGAAACCCAACCATGGGCCAGGATTCAGGCCCGCACGTGGCCCAGTAGGCCCCACAGGCACATAGTGTATGGTTAGGCCCGAAAGCCTGCAGTTGAGAGGAGCTCGAGAGGGTGGGCGCAGCAGCGCTTATAAACCACTCTCGAGCTCTCTCAACTAGCGAGGTGGGACTAAACTTTGGCCGCGACGCGGGGAGCACATGTCCTATGGTCCTAGTTGGTGGCACCAACCGGGACTAAAGTGGGGCATGGGTACCGGTTAGTGCCACCAACCGGGACCAATGCCCCCCCTTTAGTCCCGGTTGGTGCCACCAACCGGGACCAAAGGCCGCTGCTTCCCGCCCTTTGGGCTGCTGAAAAGAGGCCTTTGGTCCCGGTTGGTGGCACCAACCGGGACTAAAGGGGGGCATTGGTCCCGGTTGGTGCCACGAACCGGGACCAATGCTCTGAGTATATAGGAAAACACTTAGCGTTTTTCAGATTCATCTCTGCAGTTGCCCCGCCCCCGACGCCGCCAGGCTGCCCGAGCTCGCCCCGTCGACGCCGTCGCCGCCCTCTGCCTCGTCGACGCAGCCGCCCTGCCCCGACCACGCCGCCGTCGGCCCGCCCCAACCACGCCGCGCGCCCCTGCCCCGAGCACGCCGCGGGCCCTCGCCGTGCCTCTGCCTCGCCCTTCCCTGATCGACCACGCCGCCGCCGCCCCTGCCCCGACCACGCCGCCGTCGCCGCCCTCTACCCCGACGCGCGCCGTGCCTCTGCCCCTGCCCCGACCACGCCGCCGTCGCCACCCTCTACCCCGACGCGCGCCGTGCCTCTGCCCCTGCCCCGACCACGCCGCACCTCTCCTTTGGTCAGGCCGGCGCCGCCCCTGCCTCCCTATTTTTTTCCACATATATATGATGTTTTTTTCCAGATTATATGTATATGTGTGAGTATATGTATGTGTGTATATCTGATTATATGTCCTCTTTTCAGATTTTTTTGTTTTTTGCATTTTTATAAAAATGTATATATGTATGTATGTTCTCTGTGTATATATATGTTCATGTATGCAAAACATAGATTTTAGGAAAGTTTTATCTATATATGTTCTCTGATTTAGTCCATTTTAGGTTAGTTTCATTTTTAGAAAAGTTTTATATATTTAGGAAAAGAAGGAAGAGAAGGAACAAGGAAGAAGAAGAAAAAGTTTTATATATATGCAAAAGTTACATTTTTAGAAAAGTTTTATATATCTAGCTAGGAAGAAAAGGAAGAAGAAGATAAAGAAGGATAGGAAAAAAGAAAATAAGAAGAGGAAGAAAGGAGAAGAAGAGGAGAGGAATAAGAGGAGAAATAAACAATAAGAGGAAAAAAGAAGAAAAAGAAGAGGAGAAGAACTTCTTTTTCTTCTTTTTTTCTTCGATCTTCTCCTCTACTCCTTTCTTCTTCTCCTCTTTTTATTTCTTCTTCGTCTTCTTATTTTTTATCGGGTATGTCGTTGTCGATATACCCCCTCCCCGATAACATTATTTTCCCATGTATGTATGTCGTCGTTGTCGATATATATAACTCCCTCCCAGATAACTTCGACATGATGGACGGTCGATATTTATACCCCCTCTCGACTGTGATAACTTATACCATGGGAGCACCCCCCGGCCCTCTCGCTCGACCAAAACTCTCGAGGACACCCAAACCCTAGAAAAAAACGATGTCGGTCTCCTACCCCCTCCCGCCGCGCCCCTACCCTTGAAGCGTTCCCGAGGCCACCCCAAACCCGGAATAAGCTAGGTCTACGTTTGCACTAATATATCCACCTGCTGTCATGTTTGTGTAATAATTGCCATGTTGTAATATTTGCAGAAACAATGGAGCACGGACAAGACGAGCAAGCAGAAGAGGTGTTGGGGGACATAATCTTAGCCGGAGGTGATATCTTGTCGTATCTGAACGACAATGATGGTCTGGAAGAATAGGGTGAAGAAGCAGGCTACGGTGATCGAAGAGTGGAGGAGGAAAGACATGATTATGATGGCTCCGGTGACCCAATGCTGGTGCAAGAAGGAGCCCGTGGTGACGGCTCCGGTGACCGAACAGAGTCCGGCCAGGTAAATATATTAGTTAAGCCTGTGCTGACTAGCTAATTGATGCATTCATTGTTTTGGTATGTACACATATTAATTAACTCTCGTCTTTCTTCTTTTTTCTAGCCCTCCGGAGCAAGCACAACTTCGGTAAAGAGACGAGGCCCGAAGAGAAAGTTGCGCTCGGATGAAAGGTTTGAGATCACAGCAATCGCGCGCGACGGCCAACCGATTGAACCCATCCGGACAAAGGAAGCATTTGCTGCTCAGTGCGGGGTTCTTGTTAGGGGCAAGATCCCGATCAGCATCCACCAATGGTATAAGCCTAAGAAGGAAGACCCTGAGGTGTCTTATGTCAATGATATGCAAAAAGATGATCTTTGGACTGAGCTGAAGGCAAATTTCACCCTACCGCCAGAGGAGGATCCGGAGAAGCCAGTTAAAGAGCAATTAATCAAGTCTCATGCTCTTAAGAAGATGGCAGACCTATTCAGGAGGTGGAAGAATGAGCTGAAAACGTTTGTCGACAAAGAAGAGACACCAGAATTCATCGGCCGGTATGAGAAGATCAGAGATCACTGGCCCGCATTTGTGGCCCACAAGACATCGGAAAAGAGTAAGAAGATGTCAGCGACAAACAAGAAGAATGCTGCGAAGAAGAAGCTTCACCATCGCACGGGGTCAGGTGGCTACCTCAAAGCCCGGCCTAAGTGGGCCAAGGCTGAGAATGATCTGCTTGAAAAAGGGATCGAACCACAGACAATGAACTGGCCAGACCGTTGCCGGACTTGGTTCTTCGGGGCTGGCGGAAAATTGGACCCTGTATCAGGGAGGTGCGTTTGGACGGACGAGCTTTTGAGAATACCAGTCAAGAGGCTTCGACACTATATCGATGCAGCGCAGGAAGGGACGTTCGTTCCAGACAAAGAGAACGACGAGCTCACAATGGTCCTCGGGAATCCTGAGCACCCTGGACGGACACGAGGCACGCCAGGCTCCATTCCACGGAAGGCTGGTTTTCCGGACGCAGGCGGTTACAAAAGCCAGGAGAGGAGGAAAAAAGTGAAGCAGACCCAAATTCAGAAGCTGCACGAAAGGTTTCAAGCGCTAGAGGAACGAGACGGCAATCGACATGCCGAAACTACCCCCGAAGCTACCCCGCCATCTCAGCGGAGAAGCAGCGTGGCTTCCACCGAGCTGCTTCAGCCGGAGCATGTCTTGACGGCTCCTGCAAGCTACCCCGTGGATGCTATCACGGAGTCTCAACATTGCCACCTTATGGCGCAATGGCAGAACTTCAAAGTCAAGGCGGCTGTTGGCTCTGTTTTACCTCCTGAACCCGGCGCAACCTACCACTGCCGGCCGATTCCAGAAGGATATGCTAGGGTGATGGTGGATGAAATAACGGAGGGATTTGAGGACCTCCAGCTTGACCACCCTACCTGTGAAGGGGAGACTCGGCTGGGTTCTACTCTGAAGACTCCGTGCCTATGGTGGAAGGAGCTCATTAACCTTCCGAACTGGACGCCTCCGGCAAGTAAGGGCACTCCGCCGCCTCCTCCTCCGGCGAGTGATCAGGGCACTCAGCCTCCTTCTCCGGCGCGTGGCGGCACTCCGCCTCCTCCTCCGGCGAGTGATCAGGGCACTCAGCCTCCTTCTCCGGCGCGTGGCGGCACTCCGCCTCCTTCTCCGCCCGCGCCGGCGTGCCAGAACAGCCAGCCTCCTCCTTCTCTGCCTCGTCAGCAAGGGCGGAAGAGACCCGCCGCTGCTCCGGCAGCTCCGGCGCGTCGTAGTCCTTCTCCTCCGCCTCGTAAGCAAGGAAAGAAGACAGCCGCAGCCGGTCCGTTTGCTCTGCCGGCGTCTAGCAGTACAGCTGCCAGAGGCGGGAGGCAATACAGATTCGGTCCTTCTCTGAAGACTCCAGAGAAGTTACCATACGAGAGGACCCCGGAGGAGAACGCGAAGATCGTGCGAGCCGAAGTGACAAACTTCTTGGAAGGGGTGAAAGCAAAGAAACATCCACCTCCGGAGGAGAAGGTAGATCCGGTGAAAGCGAAGCGCACTCTGGCTGCCCTGACAAAACCACCAAAGTCTCCGCCGAAAGGCAACTATGAGCGCATTATTGCAAAGACATTTGTCGAAGCGGAGCGGTCGGGAAGTACTGTCAGTGATCAAAGGTTAAAAGAACGACGAGCTGGGAAAAAAATTGCCCAGCTCGGCGAACAAGCGAACCAATCGTGCCCCCCGCTCAAGGTGTCTAGCGACATCGTCGCTAATGATCCGAGGATTGTGCCCGGTTATAGCAATCTTGGAGATTACATGCCCGACGATGTACATTATGAAATCATGGAGGTGGACGAACACAAATACCATTACGGGAAGCCTCTCGTCAAAGATGAAGGATCTCTAACAACGATGATGCGAAGACTACATGATTGGTACATGAAAAGCTGCAGAGAGTCTGATGGGATGAATACTTTGACGCTGAGAGTTAAACCGGAGCATGACCTCGTTGGAATTGAACTCCTGAATGTTCCATTTGAGGAGTTGTTCCAGTTTTTCAATCAAAAGGCCCTCGATAAATCAACGATCACTTGCTACTGTCTGTAAGTAGTACTACTTCTGTCATTAAGTCTCTCTATATAGGTCAGCTCTTTTATTGCATGTATTTATAATTATCCTCACTATATTATGCAGATTGAAGATCGCCGAATTGAAGAAAAGACAAATCGGTGATATTGGGTTCATTAACACAAATCTCATAGATGCATATACGGTTGAAAAACATGCCAAAGAAGCCGAGGCCAACTTGCTACGATCGTTGGTATTAAATCAAAACAAAGATATAATACTCTTTCCTTACAACTTCAAGTGAGTGTTATTGTCTTGTGCATATTCGGTTTCCCTTATTAGTCCAGGTTATGGTAATGTAATTGATGACTTATGCATGCATGCGCAGCTTCCACTATATTCTCCTAGAGATTAAGCTTGAGCAGGGAGTAGTAACCGTCTTAGACTCGAGACGAAAAGATCCCCAGGACTATGCGGACATGACTCAAATGCTCGAGAAGTAAGTTAAATCGATCATTATCCACCATATCAGCAACTTTATTCATTTCCTGATATCAAGTAATTGTTTTCTTTGTCTGGCAGGGTTTGGAGAAAATTCACCACAAAAGCTCCTGGACTGCCGAAGAAGCTGCAATTTAGACACCCGAAAGTAAGTACTATAGTAGCATGTTCCGCACATCTCCTAGTGATTCAAGCGCTAGTTTCATCAATACCATGTAGCACGCTTGCTTATTAGTTAGATTGACCTCTATTTCTTGTAAAGTGGTTGTGGCAGGAACAAGGGAATGATTTCTGTGGATACTACGTTTGCGAGTCTATCCGCCACACGACCTGTGAGCGGGGCTACTCTGACGAACAATATGAAGTGCGTAAGAAATAATATTCACAATTTTATTTTATTACCATCATGTGTGTCGAGTTTCATTTATTCATATATATATATGTATTGACCCCCTTCTTCAAATTAGATGTTTCGGATGCGGGATGAACTCCTAGCACCAGATCGTATGCGAGCAATTCAAGAGGAATTGGCGGCATTCTTCCTTGACCACGTGATCGCTGAAAACGGAGAATACTATGTGGACCCTGTGTTCTTATAATTTAATTAGGAGATTATATTGTAAGAGATAATTATTGTATATATGTAGCCGGTAGTGTCAGATAGATATACGAGAACTTGTTGTTCGACCAATCTCTCGGAGAAGGAGAGGTGGTCGATATCACTTCTCTCTGTATGCATATGTTCATGACGATCTTCTGTTTCCTTCATTTGCTTACTAGCTAGCGTGTCTAGTCCTCTCCATACGTATATAGTACGTAGCGTCGACCAAGCACGGAGATAAGAGAGGACACTTCTCTCTATTAATTAGCTAGCTAACACAATATATGAAACACCTAAATTAACCCCCCAACCCCCCCCCCTTTCAAAACAAAAACAAAAACCCCAGCCCCTGAAATGCTGACGCGTGGATGCCTATTGGTCCTGGTTGCTGACACCAACCGGGACAAAAGGCCCTGCATATTGGTCCCGGTTGGTGTCACCAACCGGGACCAAAGGCCCCCCTGCCTGGGCTGGCAGCAGCGGCCACGTGGAGGACCTTCTGTCCCGGTTCGTGTAAGAACTGGGACTAAAGGGTTAGGACTTTAGTAACGACCTTTAGTCCCGGTTCGAAAACCGGGACAAAAGGCCCTTACCAACCAGGGTAAAAGCCTCTTTTTCTACTAGTGTGTTAGCACCACTCGTTGTTTATTGGAGTACAGTACGTCTCAAGTCAGCGGAGTACCAATCAGATTTAGCCATGTCTAGTTTAGACATTTTATCTTGTCAATCTATGGTTAATTTTTGACTCACATGTGTATCCTTGCACATTGCATGTCCCCATCAGATCGTGTGCACACACTATTCCCACCGTGATCTCATTGCACGTAGCAGGCGCTTTCCCAACAATCACACACCTGTGACTCCTCCACCCCGCATTAGTCGCACCAAAAGTATTTGAATTTATGTCATGCTTCTACCTAAAGTTATTATTTCTTTGCATCCAGTGGTAGGATTGCCGGGCTCCGATCAATTTCACATTTTTCAATTTTGTGGCGTGAAATTTTACATTTTTCTTGATGGGGAACATTTGTGGTCTTGTGGAGCACCTTCACCGGCTCGCCGCAGTACATCGGTGGAGCTCCCATGTCCCCGTTAGTTCCAGCCAGAGGATGCGTAGTGCGATGTGATGTGCTGGACCATTTCTTTGAGACTTTAAGGTCGCTCGCGACCGGAGTGCACAACTGCCCCACATGGCAGACCAGTGATCCACAAACTTGAATGGCGAATGACAGGGTCGCCGCCGACTCGCTGTGTGCATACAAGATTTATAAAAAACGGCACATCATAATAACCCCCCATGTCCACCTTAACATGTTGTTAGTTGTCAAGAAATTAGGACTGTGCCCCTAATTTGGATTGTTGTACTCCATGATAGTCGGTGGTGAAACTCCCTAGTATCCTGCTACGACAAATACTTCATCCCGGTGCCTTCTATTCCCAATTCGAACCTATCAAAATTGACCATTCCTAGCTCACCATCTCTCATTTTCTTATATCACTTGACAACTTGTGAACACATGAAACGATCAACCTGCATGCCAAGTTTAAAATAGTAAGGATATGTATATATGGATGGACCCGATTAGTGACATGGGCTCGGTTATGGATGGGATGGGAAGCATTGAATCCTCAACAACCTTGTGTACCACAGAGAGTAGACCATGACAGGTAAATGACAAGATTGATGTGTGTGAGTGGAGGATGTGCAGATCATACTGCAAGTTCCATTGAGCAGGAGAGACTTTAAGAGCAGGTGCAGGACTGCACATCTTCATGTTCGCCCTGTGTTCCAACTTCCAAACCGTCTCAAGAATTTCCCCGCTTTGCGACGCCTCTGTTATGGAGGAGGCAATGGGTCGAGCCAGCAAGTGCTAGGAGTGGGCCTTTACTTGTGCGATCATGGGGTTTCCGCTATACCTTTGTCAAAGAATTCTTAGGGACTAACTTTTTGGGGGTAAATAGACCACACACATTTATTGAGTAACTAGATATCTGGCGCATAGTTGCGGGGTATTATTCGCAATACTGTAAAAGATTCATGAGGTAAATTCTTAGAGTGCAAATAAGAGATAAAAAAGGAAATAAATTTTATAACTCGGGTAGGATGTTTGCGAGGTCATGCAAACCATAGTTGCAAAATGTGTAAGAAATAACTGTCATACTTCTATATTATTTTAATCATGCAAATTACAGGAAGCTTGTCAAACCAATGAAACGAGCGATAAATGACGAGTGGACATGCAGCCACGCGAGGTTGTTATCCCGCCCGTCCATTCCCACAGGACTCGTGTAGTTTGAATACATCAAGCGTGTATAATGATTTTCTTGCACCATATACAACTTGTATGGCTTGCGTATTACCTCTGTCCCACAGTGCAGCCTCACGCATTGAAGGCGCTGCACATTAAGTACATGTCAGTCCCACCAACTATCTGCACCACGCTCCCCTCGGTCTTTTTAAATGCCTGGCTTGCTTGTTTCTACTGCTCAACTATTTTTCTCTGTGATCACGCCATACATCACAGTCTCGCCGGAGTTCACAAGCATGGGTTCATCCATGTCCCGGCACAACTCCACACCACCTCCCTCACACTCCATCGACAACACGATTCCCTCTTCTATACTGTTCCTCTCATGTTCATCTCTCTCTCTCTCTCTCTCTCTCTCTCTCTCTCTTAGCAGTTCATTGGCTCCACTAGCATCTCCAGAAGGGACACGGCCATGGGGTTGTGTTTTTGTAGCAAAATTCCTGATCTCGGGCTGGCCTGCATGAGAGCTTTTGTTCTGTTTGAGGATACCAACCAACCAACCAGGCTGAGAAGCAGCAAACCTGCTATTGGAAATTGGAATACAGGATTGTACATGCATAGCAAGCAAGAACCGAGTAGCAAAAACTGGAGCAACAACCTTCACCATCCTACGAACTGGACACCATGCACTACGTTGATGAAGGATCCATATATAGTGCAGGCTGGGTGAGTAACTTTTACTTACTAGGAGTAGGCACCATTTACTATGACCCAGGTCACGAACAATAATTACACTGACGGGTACCCTGCAACCCTGCAACCTAACCATAAACACAACAGCCTTTCTCCACCAAATTTAGTAATGGCTGGACAATGTCTACTGTATTAATGTTGTGTATTCACTCACTTTCCTAAGTATTGCCAGAGTGTCCAGTTAAGCACTATATTAAGTGTGAATCGCATGGCAGCAATCATCGGTCAGAATAACATCCTCGCGTAGCACCATGTCCCAAAAATCCGCGTCCGTGTATTAAGGCAATCATTCTGCAAAGTCTCCTTACAATGTTCCAAAAATAGAGCTTGTATATTCCTTTGCACTACTGCAGGAATGTCTAACTGTGGCGGGTGGGAAAAGTCCAGCAGTGGTGGGCACGGCTCTCAGGGCCGCCCGCCACTGACCTCCGGCCACTGCTAGAGCGCCATCAGTGGCGGGTGTCCGCCCGGCAATGTTAGGCCCTGAGCAGTGGCGACCTCTAGGTCGTGCCCGCCACAGCACTCCGTGTTGCCCGCCACAGGATTTTCGCACTGCCGTGGCGGTCCTTTTCTACCACTCGCCACTGCTATTATTGCATGCCGACATGATTGAATTACAACATATTGCACCTAGATCATATCATCAGATTGCATTTGATACATAAATTCTGGTTCGAACCTTGATCCAGATACACGTACCGCATTACAATGATTTCAGATTAATGAAAAATAGTAGTTACAAAATATAACAAGTGCATTACAATAAATAATAAGCATATATATGTCGCGCTCATCATATAATTAATATTTTGACGAGTTTTTTTGGAGTGAATTGAGTGTTGGCCGATGTTCAACATGCAGAGTTAGTAGAAGCCGCACATACTATATGAATTAGTACTTGATGGAACGAACGGGACCAACGGGCCGCTTGCTCTCGAATTGGAAGTTTGGCCTCTCGAAGAGCCCGTTGCACAATCTCAATGGGTGTGGGTATGGTGGTTGGACACATACCCGTCCGGATTCTCAGCCTCTCATCCGGGTTCGCCTTCGCAAGGATGCACACTGCAAGGTCAGTGAACCGCCTCTCTGCAATCTTCTCAATCGTCGGGAGAGCTAGAACAATAGGCCATCGGAACACTTTTGACCCAAGTTAACATCGCCTCCTTGAGGTGCTCTGCCCAATACTTTTCCCTTTTCCCATAGATAGTGCTTCTCCATGTCCGCCGCACAGACCCCCTGCCACAAATTTTATGGCGGCCCCATCTGTTATTTTTAGCAGTACATATAGAAAAGATCACAAGGTTAATATATAAACAAGATGTTGCTTGGCCTCTGTTGGCTTTATTAATTGATAAAGTTGGGCGCTGCTTATGCCTGTTTTAAAAAAAAGATGAGATACTTCAAGAGAAGATGCAGGATTGCACATCTTCACGTTCCCCCTATGTTCCAACATCCAAGCTGTCGCACAAAAAATGAACCAAAGATAGCCTTGGGGTTGCTAAAAAAACTTACGTGGAAGGTAACAAGAAGATAGTGTCATTCCGATAGCCACCTATCATACTCGTCCGGTCATGTGCCTTGGGGATCGCAGTCGTCTAGCCATAGTGACGCCCACCAAGTCCATAGCTAATATCCCCATGCACGGTCATCGCCCACGCCAACAAATCACTCTTCTTCACTGTTATAATTTCACATTTTTCTTTTTGTGGCGTGAAATTTTACAGTTTGCTTGATGGGGAACATTTGTGGAGCACCTTAACTGTGTCGCCGGAATACATTGGTGGAGCTCATGTGTCCCCACTAGTTCCATCCAGATCACAAGTACTGCGAAGTGGTGTGCCGCATCATTGCTTCGAGTCTTCGAGGTCGTCCGACGGCCGGAGTGCACAAGTCCACAAGATAACAGACCAGGGATCCACAGACTTGGTTTCAAAGAATGGCCTTCCGAATGGTTCCACATCGAAGACGTCGCGCTTCCCGACCCAGTTCGAAAGGGTCTCCCAGAATTTGCAAGCGTTCCGCTAAAGAAACGCCATAGTTGGCGCCCCAGAGCCTTGAGGAGGATGACAGTGCGGAGGTCCGTCAACTCATGGGTGAGATAAGGACGCTCGCCCAGTCCGGATTAACAATGGTTGAGGTAATGGCGACCTCCATAACGCGAGGGGTTCAACCGCTTCAATATAGAGTGCTCCCAATGTGGCACTACAACGGGGAGGACGACGCCTCCTGCTGTGGTCGACAAGGTGCGGGCACCCCCGCCGCTCTAGCCAAAATACTGGCCGAGCTGTTCAAAGGGGAGGAAGAGGAATTTCTTCGCATCAATCACAGGGATGGATATTCTATGTATAATCCTCCCAGTTGGGTAAGCCCCAATCCTTCTGCTTTACTCATTCCACGTCCCGGATTAACTTTGATAAATTTTTAATCCACTTATAACAGCATTGGTGAAGAATCACCGAGGGGTTTCACAGCCCCGCCCCACAGCCTGAGAACCACAACCGGGAGCTGGATCCTGGGTTCGAAGAGGATCCGGATATATTCGTGGTACTCGCGGAAGGGGTGTTTTACCAGGCGAGCTACGACGTCACAGAAGTGGCCATCATTGCCGATTACCCTGGTCTTCTTCCAGCTTCCCACGTAAGTCGTCAAGAAAAAATCTCACTCAAAAGAGCTTCCTCGCACTGCCTCACCCATGAGTCGTTCGGCGCGTCACGCTACTCCAGGGGCAGCCCCAAAGAGAGCGGCTCCGGCGCCGAGCAAGGCTTCTAAAAGGAAGGTCGGTGAAGGCACGACCAGTCCCTCGTCAAAGCAGTCACATCCAACTGTAACTTATACGTTTGTTTGATACCAGGAAAAAGGTTCACCGGCCTAAATCCGAGGGTCCGGCCAGCCGTACTCCCAGCGCCCGGGATTTAGACCCCGTTGGAGAGGCGGGAGCCGACATAGGAACAGTGCCGGACTGTCCTTCGGCCGAGGGTTCGGAGAATATGTCCGTTACCAACTGGGAAGTGTAGAGCGCCATGAATCATCGGCGCGGCAGGGCTGTTTTACGAGACCCTGAGTTTTCGGAAGAGGCATTCAATGCCTTCTGCTCGGCAGATGCGTACATCCGAACTGCTCGAAACGGGCTTAGTAGAGCCACGAAGCAGTATTTAACAGATGTGCGGGTAAGTTTTCTTTGTCCGAACAGGATAGCCATATGCCAGTATCCCCCGGGACTGAAAGCAGTTGGTACAACTGATTTAAGGACCGTTGTATGGCCAGGTTCTTACAGAGAAGAAGAACATGCTATGCCAAGAGCTGGAACAATGTCGGACGCAGCTAAATGCTGCTACCGCCGAAATGGAAAAGTCCAAGAAGGCGTCACCTGGTAATATTCCCCTCTATCGAGAAAATATACTTGTATGCCCTGAATGCTAACAGTCTTGCCTATACCATGACATAATTGTCAGGGGAACTTAAAGAGGCGTTGGAAGCCGCGCAAGCGAATGAGCAAGAAGCCAAAAGGCTACAAGCTACGGGCGATCGTGTGTTGAAGCATGCCATTATTGAGAAAAACCAGCTCCAGGATTGCAAGACACAGCTAGGCGAAGAGCTGAAAGATGTGCGGGCCCAGCTAGCCGATTCCGTGAAGGAGAACAAGAAGCTGCGGGGTGGCATATTCAGTATGTCTCTGAACTATTTGGAAAGTAGTTCGGAGGTGGATGAAACTGATATAGTTGTGATCGCTGGTATATTGACGGGCCGTCCTGAAGAGGAGGTGTCCGGATCATCGAGTGATCTGCTGCAAGGGCTATCGCGAGTGCACGAACAGGCTTGGCTGGCGATGCGGAGTGTTGCCAAGGCTCTATGGCCATCCGCCTCCCCTCTAGGAAGTATGGAGGAGCTTGTAGAGCTATTTAAAGGAGCACAGCGACGTATCTGGCTATGGAAGATATCGGCCTGCCGAGAGGGTGTGTGAGAGGCTTGGGCCATGGTGAAAACTCGGTATACCAAGCTTGATCCTAATCACATGGCGCGGGTCGGACCGGTAGGGTCGAATGGGGAAGAAATTCCCGTTAGTTTAGTATATGACCAAGTAGAGGTGGCCGCCAAATATTCCCAACAGGATTGTAAATTAGACTGCATGTTAGATGGTATAGAGGCAGAAGTGTTTGAGTCTAAGTGACTATGTACTTTCCTCACCATGTGGAATTTCTAGCTGAATTGTATATCCTTTGTCATGGCAGACCTTTTCGCTTCAACCTCCGGACCCGAAGGTGCGGAGTGTTTCTGAATACCGTCACGGTCGAATAGACCGGGGTATGCGTGGAAAACTAAGCGTAGGGGTCATAGTTGCTTGAATAGACAAGTTGTATCCGGCTAGTTATGTTATATTACATTGAGATTGTAAGAAACATCTTCCTGGGAGAATAGTTCCGTTAAGGGTTCCTTTCCCTGGGTGTGCATGCATTAGTAGACATGTCCGAATTGTGATTTGAAAATCACAGTGTGTATAGCTTCTGGGGGTTCACAATAGAGTGAGTATAAGAAATATTTTTCATCCACCGACCGAATATTCCCTTAAGAACGCTAGCTTTTGGCTTCACCCAGTCTGAGGTACACATCCGAATGACCTGGTAGTAACAATCGCAGAGGTGCTCAGTTTACCACCTAGCCGAACAATCGGGAACGTAGGGGTAAGCACAGGAGCAAGGCAACCCAGCTTGGCCAAAACTTAAGACAAATCGATGCATATAATGGTGAAGAAAAGACATACGGGAAAAAAACGCGTATGTGTGATGAGCTTGATGCTCGGAAAGGAATATTAACCAGCTTCTGTTAAAGAAGCCCCCAGGTATAATGGGCGTACGTATGTAAAAATGTGTACGTCAGCACTGTTCGGTCGAGCCGAATGAGAGCTTTAAAGCGAAAGAAAAAAAAATTGTTTAAAAGGGGGAAAGAGTTATGGAAACTATAAGGGAGAAGGAGACTAACAAAGGGTTCGGCGCTAGGCATAAAACCTTCGGAGTCTGGCCGCGTTCCAGGGGTTCGGCTCTAGGTGATTGTCTGATGCGTCACGAAGACGGTACGCTCCTCCGGTAAGAACTTCATCAATTATGAAGGGACCCTGCCATTTGGGCTTGAGTTTGTCCCTTTTCTTCTCCGGCAAGCGTAGAACGAGTTCGCCAACGTTGTAAGTCTTGGCCTGTACTTCTCCGCTTTGATATCTTCGAGCCTGCTGTTGATAAAATGCTGAATGGGCTTTGGCGACGTCGCGCTCCTCCTCCACGGCGTCTAGGCTGTCCTGCTGATCCAACTCGGCCTCTTTCTCTTCGTACATACGCACTCGAGGTGAGTCATGTATAATATCGCAGGGCAATACAGCCTCTGCACCGTACACCATGAAGAAAGGTGTGTATCCGGTAGTACGGTTGGGCGTGGTCCACAGCCCCCAGAGTACGGAGTCGAGCTCCTCGACCTAGTGTTTGTCTGAATCTTTCAAAGACCGCACTAGTCTGGGTTTGATGCCGCTCATAATAAGGGCATTAGCTCGCTCGAATTGACCGTTTGTTTGTGGGTGGTAGACAGAGGCGTAATCGAGCTTAATGCCCAGATTAGCACACCGGTTTTTCACCTCATCAGCTGTGAAATTCGAACCGTTATCGGTGATGATGTTGTGCGGTACACCGTAACGGTGTACCACATCGGATATAAATGCAATCACCGGTCCAGACTCGACAGTTTTAACTGGTCTAGCCTCTATCCACTTGGTGAATTTGTCCACCATGACCAGCAGATATTTTTTCTTGTGGCTTCCCCCTTTAAGGGGTCCAACCATGTCCAAGCCGCAGACCGCAAAGGGCCATGTGATGCGGGTTGTTCGTAGAGCGGTTGGGGTCATATGGCTTTGGTTGGCGAAGAGTTGGCATCCAACACAGCGCTGGACGAGGTCCTGTGCGTCTGCCCGGGCCGTAGGACACTAAAATCCTGTACGGAAGGCCTTGCTGACAAGTGCCCTGGCCGCGGCGCCGTGCCCACCGAGACCGGCATGGATTTCTGCCAATCGTTGCCGCCCCTCCTCCTCGGAGATACACCTTTGAAGGACTCTGGTAGTGCTTTTCTTATATAGCTCTCCTTCGTGAATTTTATAGGCTCTCGAACGCCGGATGATGCGGTGAGCCTCGTTCTAATCTTCTGGGAGCTCCTTCCTATTAAAGTAGGCCAGGAATGGTTCGGTCCACGGGGCAATTACTGCCATGATGAGGTGGGCCGATGGTATCATTTCGGTGGCTGAGCCTCCGATGATATCGGCGGAGTCATTATCTGTGTTTGTGTTCGGAACAGGACTGTCGTTGCCGTCTCCCCCTTGCCACACCACGGATGGCTTAAAGAGCCATTCGAGGAAGATGTTAGGTGGGATGGGGTCGCGCTTGGCGCCGATGCGAGCAAGGACGTCTGCCGCTTGATTACTTTCGCGGGCGATGTGGTGAAATTCGAGTCCCTCGAACCGAGCCGACATCTTCAAGACGGCATTGCGATAAGCTGCCATCTTTGGATCTTTGGCATCAAAGTCTCCATTGATTTGGGATATTGCGAGGTTTGAGTCCCCGCGCACTTCTAGGCGTTGTATGCCCATTGATACGGCCATCCGAAGGCCATGTAGCAAGGCCTCGTATTCGGCTGCGTTGTTGGAGTCTGTGTAGAATATTTGGAGTACGTACTGGACGATATCTCCTGTGGGGGATGTTAATACGACGCCCGCCCCCAGCCATGCCAACATTTTGGAGCCCTCAAAATGCATAACCCAGTTGGAATACGCGCCATACTCTTTAGGGAGTTCGACTTCTGTCCATTCGGCGATGAAGTCAGCCAGTACCTGGGATTTGATGGCTCGATGTGGTTTGTACGTGATGTCGAATGGCAGGAGCTCAATGGCCCATTTGGCAATCCGGCCCGTTGCATTCCGGTTGTTAATTATATCATTGAGGGGCACTTCGGAGACCACCGTGATAGAGCACTCCTGAAAGTAGTGTCGCAATTTTCGAGATGCCATGAAGACTGCATATGCTATTTTTTGATAATGAGGGTACCGGGATTTGCATGGTGTGACGACGGTGGATACGTAGTATACCGGCTTTTGGAGCGGAAATTTGTGTCCGTCCTGTTCTCGTTCGACGACGAGTACGGCGCTCACCACCTGGTGTGTTGCTGATATATATATATAAGAGCATTGGTTCGCCGACGTTTGGCGCGGCCAGGATGGGGTTGCTTGCCAGAAGGGCTTTTATTTCTTCCAGTCCGGCTGTCGCTGCATCTGTCCATTCGAAGTTATCGGCGCGCCGTAGAAGGCGATAAAGGGGCAATGCCTTTTCCCCCCAACCTGGAGATAAAGCGGCTTAAAGCTGCCACACACCCGACGAGTTTTTGGACCTGTTTGAGTTCGGTTGGCGTGGCCAACTGCGACAGAGCTCGGATTTTGGCTGGATGTGCTTCAATTCCTCTGTTGGAGACGATGAAGCCCAATAGTTTTTCGGCAGGGATGCCGAAAACGCACTTTTCCGGGTTAATCTTGATGTCGTATGTGCGGAGGTTGTCAAATGTGAGACGCAAGTCATCTATTAGTGTTTCGATGTGTCTATTTTTGATGACAACATCGTCCATGTAGGCCTCCGCTGTCTTTCCGATCTGTTTCTCTAGGCATGTTTGGATCATGCGCTGGTAGGTGGCGCCGGCGTTCTTGAGCCCGAAAGGCATGGTGTTGAAGCAAAACGGCCCGTATGGTGTAATGAATGTTGTTGCGGCTTGATCGGACTCCTTCATTTTGATTTGATGGTATCCGAAATATGCATCAAGGAAGCACAGCGAGTCATGGCCTGTGGTGGCGTCAATGATTTGATCAATGCGGGGAAGAGGGAAGGGATCCTTAGGGCAAGCCTTGTTAAGGTCTTTGAAATCGATGCATAGGAGCCAGGATTTATCCATCGTTGGTACCATTACCAAGTTTGCCAGCCAGTCCGGATGTTTAATATCTTTGATGAATCCAGCCTCGATCAGTTTGGCTAGCTCCTTCCCCATAGCTTGTCGTTTGGGTTCAGAAAAGCGCCGTAGAGTCTGCTTGACCGGCTAATATCCCTTTAGTATGTTGAGGCTGTGTTCGGCCAATTCGCGCGGGATTCCTGGCATATCTGAAGGGTTCCAGGTGAATATATCCCAGTTTTCGCGCAAGAAGTCTCATAGTGCGGCATCGACTGCAGGGCTGAGTTGCGCTCCGATAGACGCTGTCTTCTTCGGGTCTGTTGGATGGACCTGAAATTTGACTATTTCTTCTGCTGGCTTGAAGGAAGTGGATTTGGGTCGTTTGTCCAGGATCATCGTCTTTATCCATAGTGGAGCGTAGTGCGGTTAGTTCTTTGGCCGCAAGGGCCTCAAACAATGCCTCGAGGGCCAAGGATGCGGTTTTGTTCTCGGCGCGGAGTGCTATGTCCGGATAGCTCACGAGGGTGATTATTCCATTAGGCCCGAGCATTTTTAGCTTCATATACTCATAATGAGGTATGGCTTGAAAGCGCGTGCAGGCCTCTCGCCCCAACAGGGCATGGTACCCACTGTTGAAAGGGGCCACCTGGAAAGTTATTTCTTCGGACCGATAATTCTCCGGCGTGCCGAACACCACATCAAGTGTAATTTTTCCCGCACACCGTGCTTCTCAGCTGGGAATGATACCTCGAAAGGTTGTGCTACTTTCCTCGATGCGGCTCCTGTCTATTTCCATCTTGTGGAGCGTGTCCTCGTAAATGAGGTTTACTCCGCTGCCGCCGTCCATGAGGACTTTTGAAAGTCGAAAGCCGTCCACGATGGGACTGAGGACTAATGCAGTTGGCGCTCGGACTGTTCTGTATTTAGGTTCGTCACTGGCGTTAAAGGTTATGGCCGTGTCGTTCCAGGGGTCAATTGCGGCGACCTGGCAAACTTCGGCGATATCGCGCAGGGCCCCTTTACGCTTATTGTTTGAAACGAATGTCTCGAAGACTGTCAAAACTCTATTGTCATCGTTTGCTGGAGGTTGTTGTTCTGGCGTGTCCTTGATAAGGATGTCCTCGCCGCTCTTGTCTACCTGACGAAGTATCCAACATGCTCTAAGGCTGTGGGTTGCCACGGTATCCGGCGTCGTGTGTATTTTGCATGGGCTATTGAGCCATCCCTCGAGAACGGTGCCGTGCATCGTAATGGGTTTATGTTTTTTGACTGTTCGGCTGGGCGTGCCTCGGGGGTGCGTCCTTTTAGCCTGTAGGGGGAGTCGGGATGGTTCCCAGCAAGCTGCCTGAGTTTTCCAGGCGCTTTCCATCGCGTTATATTTTTGTATGATAGTTGCTAAGTCAGCAAACTTTGGTATGCGGCGGCGATTGATGGCGTCAAGGATACCTTCGTCCGCGCAGTTGTTGCAGAATGCTGTTATCGCGTCTTCGTCGCGACAGTCTTTTACTTTGTCTTTGACAAGGAGGAATCTGGCCCAGAAGTGGTGGACCGTTTCCTGAGACTGTTGTTTGGTCCTCCAGAGAGCGTCTATGTCCGGGTGGGTGGGTGGAATTGAATCTGAACCCTGAACCGATTTTGGATCTGGAGTTTGGAGATCTGCCGGGCCTGACAGTTCGGGCTCCGGGATATCGACTGATTTTTTCGGCTCGTCCTCCGACTCTACGTTTGGAGGGAGGGACATGCTTTTCTACCAGAGAGTATCCGGCTCTTCAAGATCAGGGATCCGAACATAGTTCATCTTCAATATAGTGGAAGAGTTGCTCCGCTCCTCGACTACCGCTATCGGTGGAGTTTTAATTTCTCCCTGGTCAGGTTTAAGCCCAACCCGATCGTAGTCTGTAGCGACCCCCAAGGCGGCCAAGCGATCCAGGAGTTCGTTGAACGATGATAACTCTATTGGATACATGCGGGCGGAGTATTCGGGATCAACGCGGAGTCGATTTTCGATGACTTGAGACGTCATTGTCGGCCTAATGGCCGAGCTGGTGGTCATGACGAAGCCGCCGAGCCGGAGGGTCTGGCCTGGGGCCAGGGCCCCACCAGAGATGATATTATCCTTGATAATACGGCGGGCCATCAACCCTCTTGACGACGGCACAGTGGAACTCTCAATGAAAGCACCAATGTCGGTGTCAAAACCGGCGGATCTCGGGTAGGGGGTCCCGAATTGTGCGTCTAGGTTCGATGGTAACAGGAGACGGGGGACACGATGTTTACCTAGGTTCGGGCCCTCTCTATGGAGGTAATAACCTACTTCCTGCTTGATTGATCTTGATGAATATGAGTACTACAAGAGTTGATCTACCACGAGATCGTAATGGCTAAACCCTAGAAGTCTAGCCTATGTGAATATGGTCATGAGTATCCGTCTATCCGGTCTACTCCCTCCGGTTTATATAGACACCGGAGGGATCTAGGGTTTACATAGAGTCGGTTACATAGGAGGGAATCTTCATGGTTGATCGCTAAGCTTGCCTTCCACGCCAAGGAGAGTCCAATCCGGACATGGGTATAGTCTTCGGCCTTCATATCTTCGCAGCCCATCAGTCCGGCCCATAGATAACAGGCCGGACGCCCGAGGACCCCTTAGTCTAGGACTCCCTCACACGTACCCTCGTAGACCGAAAGCGGAAGCGTTATAACAACGCGGTTGATGTAGTTGTACATCTTCACGATCCGACCGATCCAAGTACCGAACGTATGGCACCTCCGTGTTCAGCACACGTTCGGCTCGATGACGTCCCACGAACTCCGATCCAGCAGAGCTTTGCGGGAGAGTTCCGTCAGCACGACGGCGTGAGGACGGTGTTGATGATGCTACCGACGCAAGGCTTCGCCTAAGCACCTCTACGATATGACCGAGGTGGATTGTGGTGGAGGGGGGCACCGCACACGGCAAAGAGAGATCAATGATCAACTTGTGTGTCTATGGGGTGACCCCTGGCCACGTATATAAACGAGTGGAGGAGAGGGGAGGGCCGGCCTAGCTATAGCGCGCCCTGGAGGAGTCCTACTCCCACCGGGAGTAGGATCCCCCTTCCATGTAGTAGGAGTAGGAGAGAAGGAAAGGGAAAAGAGAAGAGAAGGAAAGAGGGGGCGCCGCTCCTCCCCCTAGTCCAATTCGGACTTGGCCTTGGGGGGGGGGGGGGCGCAGCCTCCCTTCTCTCTTTCCCCTAAAGCCCAATAAGGCCCATATACTCCCCGGTGAATTCCCGCAACTCTCTGGTACTCCGATAAATACCCGAACAACTCGGAACCTTTCCGATGTCCGAATATAGTCGTCCAATATATTGATCTTTACGCCTCGACCATTTCGAGACTCCTCGTCATGTCCGCGATCTCATCGGGACTCCGAACTACCTTCGGTACATCAAAACTCATAAACTCATAATACCGATCGTCACCGAACATTAAGGGTGCGGACCCTACGGGTTCGAGAACTATGTAGACATGACCGAGACTTGTTTCCGGTCAATAACCAATCGCGGAACCTGGATGCTCATATTGGCTCCCACATATTCTACGAAGGTCATTATTGGTCAAACCGCATAACAACATACGTTGTTCCCTTTGTCACCGGTATGTTACTTGCCGGAGATTCAATCGTCGGTATCTCAATACCTAGTTCAATCTCGTTACCGGCAAGTCTCTTTACTCGTTCCGTAATGCATCATCCCGTAACTAACTCATTAGTTACATTGCTTGCAAGGCTTATAGTGATGTGCGTTACCGCGAGGGCCGAGAGATACCTCTCCGACAATCGGAGTGACAAATCCTAATCTCGATCTATGCCAACTCAACAAACACCATCGGAGACACCTGTAGCGCACCTTTATAATCAACCAGTTACGTTGTGACGTTTGGTAGCACACAAAGTGTGCCTCCGGTATTCGGGAGTTGCATAATCTCATAGTCATAGGAACATGTATAAGTCATGAAGAAAGCAATAGAAATACTAAACGATCAAGTGCTAAGCTAACGGAATGGGTCAAGTCAATCACATCATTCTCTAATGATGTGATCCTGTTAACCTCCAGAACAGGATTACCGTACCACTCTGGTGCGGACCGTACTCTGGTTGACCTACGAGGTTCGGTAGTAACTTGATGAGAAGTTTCATGATGATCATCATTAACTTCCTCACTAATTCATGTAGGCATCACTGGAATTGATTTTAGTGATGAGATACTTTCCAATTAGAGAGAAGGTACAATTACCTCATCAAGTTCTACCTTCCTCCCACTTACTTCTTTCAAGAGAAACTCCTTCTCTAGAAAGGATCCATTCTCAACAACGAATATCTTGCCTTTGGATCTGTGATAGAAGGTGTACCCAACAGTTTCTTTTGGGTATCCTATGAAGATTTACTTCTCCGATTTGGGTTCGAGCTTATCATGTTGAAACTTTTTCACATAAGCATCGCAGTCCCAAACTTTAAGAAATGACAGCTTAGGTTTCTCGCCAAACCATAGTTCATACGGTGTCATCTCCATGGATGTAGATGGTTCCCTATTTAACGTGAATGTAGCTGTCTCTAATGCATAACCCCAAAATGATAGTGTAGATCGGTAAGAGACATCATAGATCGCACCATATCTAATAAAGTACGGTTACGATGTTCGGACACACCATTACACTGTGGTGTTCCAGGTGGCGTGAGTAGTGAAACTATTTCACATTGTTTTAACTGAAGGCCAAACTCGTTAACTCAAATATTTTACCTCTGCGATCATATCGTAGAAACTTTTATTTTCTTGTTACGATGATTCTCCACTTCACTCTGAAATTATTTGAACTTTTCAAATGTTTCAGACTTGTGTTTCATCAAGTAGATATACCCATATCTGCTCAAATCATCTGTGAAGGTCAGAAAATAATGATACCTGCCGCGAGCCTCAACACTCATCGGACCACATACATCAGTATGTATTGTTTCCAATAAGTCAATTGCTCGCTCCATTGTTCCAGAGAGCGGAGTTTTAGTCATATTGCCCATGAGGCATGATTCACAAGCATCAAGTGATTCATAATCACGTGATTCCAAAAACCCATCAGCATGGAGTTTCTTCATGCGCTTTACACCAATATGACCTAAACGGCAGTGCCACAAATAAGTTGCACTATCATTATGAAATTTGCATCTTTTGGCTTCAATATTATGAATATGTGTATCACTACGATCAAGATCCAACAAACCATTTTCATTGGGTGTATGACCATAGAAGGTTTTATTCATGTAAGCAGAACAACAATTATTCTCAAATTTAAATGAATAACCGTATTGCAATAAACATGATCAAATCATATTCATGCTCAACGCAAACACCAAATAACATTTATTTAGGTACAACACTAATCTCGAAAGTACAGGGAGTGTGCGATGATGATCATATCAATCTTGAAACTACTTCCAACATACATCGTCACTTCACCCTTAACTAGTTTTTGTTCATTCTGCAACTCCCGTTTTGAGTTACTACTCTTAGCTACTGAACCAGTATCAAATACCGAGGGGTTGCTATAAACACTAGTAAAGTACACATCAATAACATGTATATCAAATATACCTTTGTTCACTTTGCCATCCTTCTTATCCGCCAAATACTTTGGGTAGTTCCGTTTCCAGTGACCAGTCCCTTTGAAGTAGAAGCACTTAGTCTCAGGCTTAGGTCCAGACTTGGGCTTCTTCACTTGAGCAGCAACTTGCTTGCCTTTCTTATTGAAGTTCCCCTTCTTCCCTTTGCCCTTTTTCTTGAAACTAGTGGTCTTTTCAACCATCAACACTTGATGTTTTTCTTGATTTCTACCTTCGCCGATTTTAGCATCGCGAAGAGCTTGGGAATTGTTTTCGTCATCCCTTGTATATTATAGTTCATCACGAAGTCCTAGTAACTTGGTGATAGTGACTAGAGAACTTTGTCAATTACTATCTTATCTGGAAGATTAACTCCCACTTAATTCAAGCAATTGTAGTACTCAGACAATCTGAGCACATGCTCACTGGTTGAGCTATTCTCCTCCATCTTGTAGGCAAAGTATTGTTAGTGGTCTCATACCTCTCGACACAGGCATGAGTATGAAATACCAATTTCAACTCTTGGAACATTTTATATGCACCGTGGTGTTCAAAACATTTTTGAAGTCCCGGTTCTAAGCCATAAAGCATGGTGCACTAAACTATCAAGTAGTCATCATACCGAGCTTTTGTGAAAAACGTTCATAACGTCTGTATCTGCTCCTGCAATAGTTCTGTCACCTAGCGGTGCATCAAGGACATAATACTTCTGTGCAGCAATGAGGATAATCCTCAGATCACGGAGCTAGTCCGCATCTATGCTACTAACATCTTTCAACTTATTTTTCTCTAGGAGCATATCAAAAATAGACGGGGAACAACATCGCGAGCTATTGATATACAACATAGATATGCAAATACTATCAGGACTAAGCTCATGATAAATTAAAGTTCAATTAATCATATTACTTAAGAACTCCCACTTAGATAGACATCCCTCTAATCATCTAAGTGATCACGTGATCCATATCAACTAAACCATAACCGATCATCACGTGAGATGGAGTAGTTTTCAATGGTGAACATCACTATGTTGATCATATCTACTATATGATTCACGCTCGACCTTTCGGTCTCAGTGTTCCGAGGCCATATTTGCATATGCTAGGCTCGTCAAGTTTAACCTGAGTATTCCACGTGTGCAAAACTGTCTTACACCCGTTGTAGATGAATGTTGAGCTTATCACACCCGATCATCACGTGGTGTCTCGGCACGACGAACTTTGGCAACGGTGCATACTTAGGGAGAACACTTTTACCTTGAAATTTAGTGAGAGATCATTTTATAATGCTACCGTCAATCAAAGAAGAATAAGATGCATAAAGGATAAACATCACATGCAATCAATATAAGTGATATGATATGGCCATCATCATCTTGTGCCTTTGATCTCCATCTCCAAAGCACCGTCATGATCACCATTGTCACCGGCGCGACACCTTGATCTCCATCGTAGCATCGTTGTCGTCTCGCCAACTATTGCTTCTACGACTATCGCTACCGCTTAGTGATAAAGTAAAGCAATTACAGGGCGATTGCATTGCATACAATAAAGCGACAACCATATGGCTCCTGCCAGTTGCCGATAACTCTGTTACAAAACATGACCATCTCATACAATAAAATACAACATCATGCCTTGACCATATCACATCACAACATGCCCTGCAAAAACAAGTTAGACGTCCTCTACTTTGTTGTTGCAAGTTTTACGTGGCTGCTACGGGCTGAGCAAGAACCGTTCTTACCTACGCATCAAAACCACAATGATATTTAGTCAAGTTAGTGCTGTTTTAACCTTCAACAAGGACCGGGCGTAGCCACACTCGGTTCAAGTAAAGTTGGAGAAACTGACACCCGCCAGCCACCTGTGTGCGAAGCACGTCGGTAGAACCAGTCTCGCGTAAGCGTACGCGTAATGTCGGTCCGGGCCGCTTCATCCAACAATACCGCCGAACCAAAGTATGACATGTTGGTAAGCAGTATGACATGTATCGCCCACAACTCACTTGTGTTCTACTCGTGCATATAACATCTACGCCTAAACCTGGCTCTGATACCACTATTGGGGAACGTAGTAATTTCAAAAAAATTCCTACGCACACGCAAGATCATGGTGATGCATAGCAACGAGAGGGGAGAGTGTGTCCACGTACCCTCGTAGACCGAAAGCGGAAGCATTATAACAACACGGTTGATGTAGTTGTACGTCTTCACGATCCGACCGATATAAGTACCGAACATACGGTACCTCCAAGTTCAGCACACGTTCAGCTCGATGACGTCCCACGACCTCCGATCCAGCAGAGCTTTGCGGGAGAGTTCTGTCAGCACGACGGCGTGATGACCGTGTTGATGATGCTACCGACGCAAGGCTTCGCCTAAGCACCGCTACGATATGACCGAGATGGATTATGGTAAAGGGGGGCACCGCACACGGCTAGAGATCAATGATCAACTTGTGTGTCTATGGGGTGCCCCCTGGCCACGTATATAAAGGAGTGGAGGAGGGGGAAGGGCCAGCCTAGCTATGGCGCGCCCTGGAGGAGTCCTACTCCCACCGGGAGTAGGATTCCCCCCCTTCCATGTAGTAGGATTAGGAGAGAAGGAAAGGGAAAAGAGAAGAGAAGGAAGGAGGGGGCACCGCCTCCTTGGGGAGAGCGCAGCCTCCATTCTCTCTTTCCCCTAAAGCCCAATAAGGCCCATATATATACTCCCCGGCGAATTCCCGTAACACTCCGGTACTCTGATAAATACCCGAACCACTCAGAACCTTTTTGATGTCCGAATATAGTCATCCAATATATCGATCTTTATGTCTCGACCATTTCGAGACTCCTCGTCATGTCCCCGATCTCATCCGGGACTCCAAAGTACCTTCGGTACATCAAAACACATAAACTCATAATACCAATCGTCACCGAACGTTAAGCGTGCGGACCCTGCGGGTTCGAGAACTATGTAGACATGACCGAGACTCATTTCCGGTCAATAACCAATAGCGGAATCTGGATGCTCATATTGGCTCCCACATATTCTACGAAGATCTTTATCGGTCAAACCGCATAACAACATACGTTGTTCCCTTTGTCATCGATATGTTACTTTCCCGAGATTCGATCGTCGGTATCTCAGTACCTAGTTCAATCTCGTTACCGGCAAGTCTTTTTACTCGTTCCGTAATGCATCATACGGTAACTAACTCATTAGTTACATTGCTTGCAAGGCTTATAGTGATGTGCATTACCGAGAGGGCCCAGAGATACCTGTCCGACAATCGGAGTGACAAATCCTAATCTCGATCTATGCCAACTCAACAAACACCATCGGAGACACCTGTAGAGCACCTTTATAATCACCCAGTTACGTTGTGACGTTTGGTAGCACACAAAGTGTTCCTCCGGTATTCGGGAGTTGCATAATCTCATAGTCATAGGAACATGTATAAGTCATGAAGAAAGCAATAGCAACATACTAAATGATCAAGTGCTAAGCTAACGGAATGGGTCAAGTCAACATCATTCTCTAATGATGTGGTCCCGTTAATCAAATGACAACTCATGTCTATGGCTAGGAAACTTAACCATCTTTGATTCAACGAGCTAGTCAAGTAGAGGCATACTAGTGACACTCTGTTTTGTCTATCTATTCCCACATGTATCAAGTTTCCGGTTAATACAATTGTAGCATGAATAATAAACATTTATCATGAAATAAGGAAATAAATTATAACTTTATTATTGCCTCTAGGGCATATTTCCTTCAACAAGGTGGCGCGTGCCCCCAAAGGGCAGTCCGAATTGGACTAGGGGGAGGGGGGCGGCCCCCTTCCTTCCCCTCTCCCTCTCCTTCCCTCCTTCCCCCTCTTGGATTAGCAAAGGGGGGGGGGCGATTCCTACTAGGTTTGGAGTCCTAGTAGGACTCCCAATGGCGCGCCTCCTCCCTGGCGGCCGGCTTCCTCCTCCCTCCTTTATATACGGGGGCAGGGGGGCTCCCCAAAACACAACAGACAATCTCTTAGCCTTGTGCGTTGCCCCCTCCAAATTTTAACACCTCGATCATATCGTCATAGTTCTTAGGCGAAGCGCTGCGCCGGTAACATCATCATCACCGTCACCACGCCGTCGTGCTCGAGGGACGTCATCATGCTGAACGTGTGCTGAACACGGAGGTGCCGTACGTTCGGTACTTGGATCATGAAGACGTTCGACTACATCAAACGCGTTACTAAACGCTTCCGCTTTTGGTCTACGAGGGTACGTGGACACACTCTGCCGTCTCATTGCTATGCATCTCCTAGATAGATCTTGCGTGATTGTAGGAAAAAATTTGAAATACTGCGTTCCCCAACAGGAGGATCTCCTCGTCCTCCGCGTGGTGAAGCGGGACCTCGAGGCGTCGTCGGTGCGGCGGGGCGATGGAATCATCGGGCCGGAGGATTTCCTTCCCCCCGACCGAGGCGGACATGTTCGAGCGGACAATCCTGTCGCGCAGTGCACGGGAGGAGGAGGACCAGCGTTGGTGAACCCTTGCCGAAGTCGGCGACGTCCTCCTCGAGTAGGGGATCGCGAAGGAGAAGGAGTTGCTCGCCAAAAAGGACGCGAGGCGCCACGAGAAGAAGGCGCAGGCCGACAACTACGTCGACCTCGTCTCCGACGACGATGACGGCTGAAGATGTCCGCCGCCGCAGCGTAGCAACCGCACCCGGATGGCTCCGATGAGCCTAATTTTGGCTTTAGGGTTACGGTGGCCATCGCCTATCCTCATCTATTTAGTGCAATTTGTAGTCTATGTATGAAGTATGTATGTTGATCACCATGAACAAGTTCTATTTCTCCCGCGAAGTCTTGAATTCAAATTTTATAGTTGTTTATGGTTTCTGATCTTTCTCAGAGGTTTTCTGCCTTATTTCAATCATGCAAATTGCCGGAAGCTTGTCAAACCAATGAACCAAGTGTATTAAGGCAATCATTCCGCAAAGAGAAATACCAGGGCGAGGCCACCAGGGCGCCACAAGCGTGGGGGGACGCGGCCACCCCCAGAGCGCGCCTAGCAGGCTTGTGGGCCCCTGGCTGCTCCTGCAACCCTGACTCCAACTCCATAAGTACCTATTTGTCCAGGAAAAAATTTGAGAGAAGGAATCACCGCATTTTACGATACGGAGCCGCCGCCACCTCCTGTAGTTCATCGGGAGGGCTGATCTGGAGTCTGTTTAGGGCTTGCAAGAGAGGGATTCGACGTCGTCGTCATCATCAACCATCCTCCATCACCAATTCCATGATGCTCACAATCGGGAGTGAGTAATTCCTTTGTAGGCTTGCTGGACGGTGATGGGTTGGATGAGATTTATCAGGTAATCAAGTTAGTTTTGTTAGGGCTTGATCCCTAGTATCCACTATGTTCTGAGAATGATGTTGCTATGACTTTGCTATGCTTAATGCCTGTCACTAGGGCCCGAGTGCCATGATTTCAGACTGAACCCTTTATATTTTCAGGAAGATATTTGTGTTCTTGATCTTATCTTGCAAGTTGTATGCACCTATTACGTGTTATGATCTGCATACCCCAAGGTGACAATAATTGGGAATCTTTCCGGTGATTACCATAGTTTCAGGAGTTCATGTATTCACTATGTGCTAATGCTTTGTCCCGGTTCTGTATTTAAAGGAGGCCTTTATATCCCTTAGTTTCCTTATGGACCCCACTGCCACGGGAGGATAGGACAAAACATGTCATGCAAGTTCTTATCGCAAGCACGTATGACTATGTACGGAATACATGCCTACATTACATTGATGAATTGGAGCTAGTTATGTGTCGCCCTAGGTTATAACTGTTACATGATGAATATCATCCAACATAATTATCCATCACTGATCTAGTGCCTACGAGCTTTCACATATTGATCTTTGCTAAGTTACTACTCCTACATCTGTTGCTGTTACAATCACTACAAAACTACTATTGTTACCGTTGCTGTTATTGTTGCTATCGCTATTACCGCCATAAAACTATCATATAACTATGCTACTGATCACTCTGCTACAGATATTATTTCTCCATGTGTGGTTGAATTGACAACTCAACTGCTAATACTTGCAAGTATTCTTTGGCTCCCCTTGTGTCGAATCGATAAATTTGGGTCGAATACTCTACCATCGAAAACTGTTGCGACCCCCTATACTTGTGGGTTATCAGGCACCTCTCCCACTAAAGATAAATCAATCTAGTTTGCCAAACCAAACAGATAGATCAGAGAGAAATACAAAGCTATCATAATCACGCATAATAAAGTTCAAAAATGACTCAATTACTTTCAGTGAGTAATCTAATCATAAGCCCATAATTCATCGGATCCCAACAAACACACCGCAAAAGAAAATTACATCGGATAGAACTCGAAGAAGATCAAGGGGAACATGGTATTGAATATCAAAGAGAGATGAAAAGCCATCTAGCTACTAGCTATGGACCCGTAATGTGACTCCCGGATAATTAAGCTACAGTGATCCCCCGCTAATGATGCCATGTCACCGCGGTTACTGTTGATAAACTCTCGATAGTTCAGAACTGAAACAAATTCAAAATTTAAATAAAAGCAAACAATAAAAGTTTTCAAATATTAAAACTAAAATGCTCGGAGTGAACCAAATATTGCATAGGTAATTATGGTGGAGAAACCACACCTTTATAAAATTCTTAAATACTATAAGATGAATAAAACACCAGTAAAAACAATTAAGTAAATACCTTTTGTAATTAATAAAATGTCAAACTAAATTATTTGATGACTAGACTATTTGTGGCTATGGACTAAGTTGAAATACTAATTTGGATGCTACGTGTATATTTTACTAAAACTAAAATAATAGGAAACAAAGAGAAAACAGAAAAGAAGAAATAAAATAAAATAGAAAATAGAAAAACAGTAACTAAACTAAAACAAGAGAAAGAAAACCCCCCTCCCCTACTGGGCCATGGCTCAGCTGGCCCCTACCAGGCAGGCAGGCCCACCTACTCCCGTCTCCCCTTTACTCTGTTCACAGAACAGAGGCGTGGCAGACATCCATGGCGCCCTAGCCATGGATGGCCTCCACGTTGCCCCTCTGTTCCTATAAGCACGCGCCCGCGAAACCCTAGACCGCTCTCGTCCATTCCCCCAGGATCCCCCATCGGCCCCCTCCTCTTCCGCTCGATTTCGAGCTCGATTTGCTCCGCGGTCACCACTGCCTCGTCCTCTTGCCGCGGCCACCGTCGTCGCCGTCGCTCGGGAACACGTCCTGGAGGATCTTCGCGCTTGGCTTCATCCGTTCAGGGTACCATCTTGAGCCAAGGAGCTGCGTAGCCGACGCCATCACCGTCTTCTTCAACTGGCCGTCACCAACTCGCAGTCGATGCCGTGCACCGGAGCCTCCCCGCGGCGCCAGAAGCTTCCCACGAGACGGTCCCCTTCGTCATCGTTCTCTACGGCAACCGGCTCTTGCCGGACCGACCCGGAGCCGCCGCCATCGACCCCTTCTCTTCGACCATGGACGTCTGCTCCGCCTCGTCGATCTGCTACCTCCGGTCCTCCTCGAACCATCCCGAGCTCGCCATCGCCTTCCCCTCGGTGAGCCGCACCCATTCCCCCCTTTCCCTCCTCGGATTTGTTGTCGTATGAGCCCCACCCACGAGCTCCTGCCGCCATGACCGAGGCTTGGTCCCGGCCGCGCCCCTCGTCGGTGTTGCTCCTGCTGTGTCGCCTTGCTCGTGCGCACCTAGCTCCGCCGCACCCCACGGTTGTGCCTGCGCCCGCTGCCGCCCAAGCTTGCGGCCCCGCCTTCCCTCCCGCGCGCCTGAGCACAGCAGCAGCGCCGCCGCCGCCGCAGCACTTGCCCCCCCCGCCTTAGCCACCTGTCCGCGCCGCCGGAGCCTGTCTGCGCCCGCCGGGGCCGCCGCCGCCCGGCGCCTCCCCCTGCTCCTCGCCCCCGGTCTCTACTGGGCGAGGCCGCCGGAACCTTGTGCCCGCGCGAGCCCAGCCGGCCCCGTCTGTTGACTTGGAGGGGATAACCCCAGTTAGTTTAGCGCTAACCTTTCCCCCACTGTCACTGCCAAACGGGCCCCGCCCCTAAAACGATTAAAAAAAGGAATAAAAAATAATAATAATAAAAATATTAATTAATTAACTAAATTAATTAACTTAATTAATCGAGTTTGATTAACTTAACCAATTAACTAAACTAATTAATCATGATTAGTTAGTCTAGTGTATGGCATGCGGGACCCACACGTCAGTTTGACCCAGTCAACGCCCTGTTGACTGCTGACGTCATGCTGACATCATGATGATGTCAGCAGGCACTATTCTGGATAATGTTGAATTAAATAAGTTCTAAAATAATTTAAAACTTTAGAAAATCATATAAAATAAACCATAGCTCAGATGAAAATACTTTCTATATGAAAGTTGCTCAGAACGACGAGACGAATCTGAATACGCAGTCCGTTCATCCGCCAGACGTCCCTAGCATAGCAAACTTGCAACTTTCCCCCTCCGTTTCATCTGTCCGAAAAATGCAAACTTCGGGAAAACTTTCCCGGATGTTTCCCCCCTTTGCCGATATCACCTACTACCGCGTTAGGGCACACCTAGCACCGCGTATTGTCATGTTACGATTTGTGTTGTTTTGATTGCTCTGTTATTTATTGTGTTCCCCCTCCGTTACTTCTTTCCGGTAGACGCCGAGACTACCGGCGACCCCCAGTTCGACTACGGAGTTGACGACCCCTCCTACTTGCCAGAGCAACCACGCAAGCCCCCCCCCTTGATCACCAGATATCGCCTATTCTTCTCTATACTGCTTGCATTAGAAGAGTAGCATGTTACTGCTTTCGGTTAATCCTATTCTGCTGCATAGCCTGTCATTGTTGCTACAGTTGTTACCCTTACCTGCTATCCTACTGCTTAGTATAGGATGCTAGTGTTCCATCAGTGGCCCTACACTCTTGTCCGTCTGCCATGCTATACTACTGGGCCGTGATCACTTCGGGAGGTGATCACGGGTATATACTATATACTTTATATACATGACACATGTGGTGACTAAAGTCGGGTCGGCTCGTTGAGTACCTGCAAGTGATTCTGATGAGGGGGCTGAAAGGACAGGTGGCTCCATCCCGGTAGAGGTGGGCCTGGGTTCGTGACGGCCCCCGACTGATACTTTGTGGCGGAGCAACAGGGCAGGTTGAGACCACCTAGGAGAGAGGTGGGCCTGGCCCTGGTCGGCGTTCGCAGATACTTAACACGCTTAACGAGTTCTTGGTATTTGATCTGAGTCTGGCCATTTGGTCTATACGCACTAACCATCTACGCGGGAGTAGTTATGGGTATCCCGACGTCGTGGTATCAGCCGAAGCTCTTTTGACGTCAGCGACTGAGTGGTGCGCGCCGCATTGGACCGTAAGCTCGCGCTTGTATTAAGGGGGCTAGGTCTGCTTCCGGCCGCGTACGCAACGTGCAGGTGTGCATAGGGCGATGGGCCCAGACCCCTGCCCGCATCGGGTTAGACCGGCGTGCTAACCTCTCTATTGTGCTTAGGTGGGGCTGCGACGTGTTGATCTTACGAGGCCGGGCATGCCCCAGAAAAGTGTGTCCGGCCAAATGGGATCGAGCGTGTTGGGTTATGTGGTGCACCCCTGCAGGGAAGTTTATCTATTCGAATAGCCGTGTCCCTCGGTAAAAGGACGACCCGGAGTTGTACCTTGACCTTATGACAACTAGAACCGGATACTGAATAAAATACACCCTTCCAAGTGCCAGATACAACCCGGTGATCGCTCTCTAACAGGGCGACGAGGAGGGGATCGCCGGGTAGGATTATGCTATGCGATGCTACTTGGAGGACTTCAATCTACTCTCTTCTACATGCGGCAAGATGGAGATGGCCAGAAGCGTAGTCTTCGATAGGACTAGCTATCCCCCTCTTATTCTGGCATTCTGCAGTTCAGTCCACTGATAGGCCCTTTACACATATACCCATGCATATGTAGTGTAGCTCCTTGCTTGCGAGTACTTTGGATGAGTACTCACGGTTGCTTTTCTCCCTCTTTTCCCCTTTCTATACCTGATTGTCGCAACCAGATGCTGGAGTCCAGGAGCTAGAGATCCCGAGGATGATTCTACATGGAGTTCGGCTTCGAGGAGTAGTTAGGAGGTCCCAGGCAGGAGGCCTTGCCTTTTCGATCGTTGCTACTTTTGTGCTAGCCTTCTTAAGGCAAACTTGTTTAACTTATGTCTGTACCCAGATATTGTTGCTTCTGCTGACTCGTCTGTGATCGAGCACTTGTATTCGAGCCCTCGAGGCCCCTGGCTTGTATTATGATGCTTGTATGACTTATTTATGTTTTAGAGTTGTGTTGTGATATCTTCCCGTGAGTCCCTGATCTTGATCGTACACATTTGCGTGCATGATTAGTGTACGGTCAAATCGGGGGCGTCACAAGTTGGTATCAGAGCCGACTGCCTGTAGGAATCCCCCTTTCCGACTCCTTGGCCAAAGTTGAGTCTAGTCATTGTAAAACTTTTACTAACATGGTTGTGTGGCTTACGGGCCCACGTCGCCATTGGGTGGTATTAGGATCTTTTACTCCTTGTCTATACTCCGGGGCTCTGATCTCTCTTCTATTCGGGTTAAGTGAATTTTGCTAAATCTAACATTAGGATCTCGTTATCACTTTCACCCGGAGAGCCCCTTATTACTGATGATCGTCAGCTGCCCGTGAAGACCCTGAAGATACTCTCCGCTGATAACCCAAGAACTTGTGTTCATCACTTTTGCAATTCCCTTTCATCGATAAACTCCTATGGATAACCACGTATACTCGCCATTCATACAATGTTTCCCAGTCGATCTTGTTAATACAAAATACCCTGAGAATAATTTGTGCTTACTGCCTTGCTGTTCTTTGTCACCTGAATACCCCTACGGATAATTCTCGCACTTACCGAGTATCCACTCATCCCCAGTTGATTCAAGTATTTCACGAAAGTGTTCAAAATACCATTCGATCTTCCGAAAATCCTCAGGAGCCTTTTTGCTCTTGAAATTCTTGCTTACTTGCATTATGATTAATCTTAAGTCTCGTAATCTTATTGGCATCCTTTGTCATTATCATTTTGAGTCTGTTGATTCAATTTGTTGCGAATGCTCGCAATCCTCAATCAGAGCCTAGAATTCATCCTTCCGGCTCAGACGTCATTTTAAACGTGAGCTGGATCTCGACCAATCAAATTTGCCATCGATTGTACCCGTAAGTTTACTCGACTTATCCATCCCTAATCAGAGCATTGCCTCTGATCCCTTGTCTTGGAATTCATAATTCCTTTGCATTTGAGCTTTTGAGTTAGTCAGTTGTTTCTATATTCTGTTATCCTTGCATTCTTTCTTCCTCTGGTTGAGTACTGATGCTCACATCAGATCCCTTGTGGACCACCAGACCCTTTTGTCGGATTTTATCCGACAATGTCCTCCATATTAAATAAGCTTGTGAGCTTTTCCTCGGATACATGATGCCTTTGGTAAATTGTATCCTCTGCTTTGTGAACCATGCTCTACTTTCGAGCTTGTATTATTTACTCCGAAGTTTGTGGTATATGTTCCTAAGATGCCCTGATGGGTTGAACCTATGCCTTCCTTAATATGTGTGAACTCAGAAGTTTTCACGAGTCATACTCATCTGGTATTTCACCAGGTATAACTTTCAACACTAATGCCTTTACCAAAGCGAGGAGTGAATGGAAGGTTATAGATTGAAGAAGTGGGAGTCGACCTTGAACCTTGCGTTCATGCCCATGGACACGATGTATAACTTATCATGGAAGCTGCTTGTAAAAATAATTACCCCCCTTGTTATAAGTTCATCTTGTATCCGTGGTTCGATCATTTATGATCGTGGTTTCTGACCATGTTCTCCTTTAAATACCATTTCTCGTGCAAGTTTAAGCACTTGTCTTCTGCAGAGTAATACCCCAGTCCTACCTCTACTTTGATATACCGTCGAGCACTACACTCTGGTATCTCAAGAATACCACGGAACTACATAACTTCTTATGAGTTCTTCGTCAACTATTATTCTCGCCAATTCCAATTTCCCTTGGGTTCTAAATTATTAGTCACTCGAGAACACCGTTAAGTGAATCGGTTCCGCACTCCGATTCAATAACTCTAAGTAATTTTCGTTGCTTATGATTTAATAACCCTTCAAGTCATTCCTAGCCCGATCGGCTATATCATTATCATGCAACTTTTTAACTGTGCTATCTGGTCCTTCTTTCCGAAGCACGATTTTCGATGATGAGCTAAGCTTACGCCGACTTTCCTCGTCATATCATTTCGCCTTGAACAACAAGCTTGATTCCGAGTTTGTGTCGTACCCAGGGTTCCAAGAACCTTTCGCTTCATCATTCCTTTGACTTGATGTCATCGCCGAGTGATTGCATCTTCATGGAATCTCTCGACAAATGTGTCGTGATCATCATGAGCATTCTGAGTCCTTCCGGAATATCGATTGAATTCATGATGAGGAAGACCATCCTTTCCCTTGATGATTTGTGTTATCATCGGCCACTTTACTGCCTTCCCTCCAACACAAACTTGTTCGTGTTATGTGTTATACCTTGAGATCCTTGCTATCCAGCATTTGTTCCCCTTTACTTTGGAGTATTACCAAATTTTATATCAAGAATGTCGTGAGAATTTCACCACCTCTTTAGAATTCTTGAGATAGTAATACATCTTGCCGTCTACATTCAGTTCTTGGTCCCCATGTTGATTTTAACCAAAGTACCCACAAATGAACTATGATGTGTAAAATTCAAAACTTCCAGCAACCCTATTACTTGTAAGTTAATGAACGATAGTTCATTCCTTGTGTATTGGTTATCGAATCACCATTCTAACCTTGATCATGCTACCTAGGCCCATATTCGGGTGTACCTTTCAACCAATGTTTAATTGAGTATGTTTTCCTCGAGCATACCTCACTATATCATTTGATCTGACAAATGTTATCTCCTTGTTCACATAAGTGTGGAAATCTCGAGGAATTGTCGCCGAGTCCATCAGCCACCCCCTCATCCTCTCCTTGGTTTAATGATGAACTCTTGTTTCGGAACTTGCTTTCATAGTTCATTTCCCGAGAATCTTACAATGTCATCCCATAAATTTGTGTTGCACCTTTCTTCTCAGACATCCTGAGTCTGAGGTATCCTGACACCAATCAGATCTGAACCTCGGTCAGATATGATGGTTGGAACATATTTCCAAGAGTTATACATTGGTCTTTATATGACCCGGTAGGGTGATGTCAAGCCTAGCACAACTGGCCGGAGGACCTATTGTTATAGTTCTTCCTTTCAGCAAGGTTATCCATTCTTCCATGAGGAAATTGTAAGACTTATTCTATAAGTTGTTCCTGATGGATCCTTTTTGTTTCCAAAGTCTGATCTTCACCTGTTGACCATGTCAAGGCTATCTCGAAACATGTCTATGGTACTCCAATTTTCAACAGGAACATTTGAAGCCCAATGCTAAATGTTTCCTGCGCAATTATCCAAAGACCGCTGTATGGGTAATGTCATGAAAATTCTCTCCCGTACCTAAAGAGTTTTCTACATTATGTCATGTCATGGATATCATGCTCTGCTTGTCCTTGGGAAGGATATACCCTTGAAATATGTGTTTAAACACATTTTCCTTTCCGTTCTTCTGTTTAATCTGATAATCATATTTTCCTTTCCATTGTTTGGGTTAACCTTTCTGGTGATCTATATGGTCTAAGCAGTAATATTCTCCCGCTTACGTAAACACCTCGGTGTACAACTCTGCCAGTAAGACCCTGTTGCTTTTGTTGATGACATTCCGGTAACCGCCGATGGATGAGAACTTTGCCTATTGGTCCGCCTCGATCAACGAGCAGGAAAATGGTTCTCTTTGTCCCTCGCCTTTGGTACCGATGTTGCTGCCGACATAACCGACAGACTATCCTCTGACATGCCTTGCTATCGTGATCAAGCAAGACGTCGTCGCCCTTCCTACTTTTAACCCACATGGTGGGCCCATAACCCACAGTTCCACAGGATCGAAACCTGACTCTTATGTACACCCCCTGTTTCCAAGGTTGTTCCTCGCACCTGGCCTCGTATGTAATTCACGAGCCACCTTCAGGTCTGATATCGGACACAATACTTATTCCCGTTGCTTTGACCCTTTAACGCCCTATAACAGGCATCGAACGATTGCCTGCCCGCTTGAAACTTCCCAGGTTACCTCCTTACTTTTCTCTCGATATTTTCTTAAGTTTCGATTTGAGGGTTACTTTTCGCCACCTTCCTCGATGTTGTCGACCCGATAGACAACCTTGTCGAGGCCCGTTCTCCCAGAATGCCCACCCTTTATTCTTTCGTAAGTAAGATGGAGTTCCTGAAGAAAGGACGCCGACTTCATCATGATGACCGAAGCAGAGAATGAAGACATCAATGTATTGGACCAGCCTCTTCGAGAAGTGCAAGCCAGGATGAGAAGACCCGCTAGATTCGTTACCAAACCTTCCCCCCTTACTCCCCTCTTAAATTACGGGACGAGATTTCTTGTAGTGGAGGAGAATTGTGACGCCCGGATAATTAAGCTACAGTGATCCCCAGCTAATGATGCCATGTCACCGCGGTTACTGTTGATAAACTCTCGATAGTTCAGAACTGAAACAAATTCAAAATTTAAATAAAAGCAAACAATAAAAGTTTTCAAATATTAAAACTAAAATGCTCGGAGTGAACCAAATATTGCATAGGTAATTATGGTGGAGAAACCACACCTTTATAAAATTCTTAAATACTATAAGATGAATAAAACAGCAGTAAAAACAATTAAGTAAATACCTTTTCTAATTAATAAAATGTCAAACTAAATTATTTGAGGACTAGACTATTTGTGGCTATGGACTAAGTTGAAATACTAATTTAGATGCTACGTGTATATTTTACTAAAACTAAAATAATAGGAAACAAAGAGAAAACAGAAAAGAAGAAATAAAATAAAATAGAAAATAGAAAAACAGTAACTAAACTAAAACAAGAGAAAGAAAACCCCCCCCTCCCCTACTGGGCCATGGCTCAGCTGGCCCCTGCCAGGCAGGCCGGCCCACCGACTCCCGTCTCCCCTTTCCTCTGTTCACAGAACAGAGGCGTGGCAGACATCCATGGCGCCCTGGCCATGGATGGCCTCCACATCGCCCCTCTGTTCCTATAAGCACGCGCCCGCGAAACCCTAGACCGCTCTCGTCCATTCCCCCCAGGATCCCCCATCGGCCCCCTCCTCTTTCGCTCGATTTCGAGCTCGATTTGCTCCGCGGTCACCACTGCCTCGTCCTCTTGCCGCGGCCACCGTCGTCGCCGTCGCTCGGGAACACGTCCTGGAGGATCTTCGCGCTCGGCTTCATCCGTTCAGGGGACCATCTTGAGCCAAGGAGCTGCGTAGCCGATGCCATCACCGTCTCCTTCAACTGGCCGTCACCAACTCGCAGTCGATGCCGTGCACCGGAGCCTCCCCGCGGCGCCAGAAGCTTCCCACGAGACGGTCCCCTTCGTCGTCGTTCTCTACGGCAACTGGCTCTTGCTGGAGCGACCCGGAGCCGCCGCCATCGACCCCTCCTTTCAACCATGGACGTCTGCTCCGCCTCGTCGATCTGCTACCTCCGGTCCTCCCCGAACCATCCCGAGCTCGCCATCGCCTTCCCCTCGGTGAGCCGCACCCATTCCCCCCTTTTCCCCCTCGGATTTGTTGTCGTATGAGCCCCACCCCCGAGCTCCTGCCGCCATGACCGAGGCTTGGTCCCGGCCGCGCCCCTCGTCGGTGTTGCTCCTGCTGTGTCGCCTCGCTCGTGCGCACCTAGCTCCGCCGCACCCCACGGTTGTGCCTGCGCCCGCTGCCGCCCAAGCTTGCGGCCCCGCCTTCCCTCCCGCGCGCCTCAGCACGGCAGCTGCGCCGCCGCCGCCGCAGCACTTGCCCCCCCGCCTTAGCCACCTGTCCGCGCCGCCGGAGCCTGTCTGCGCCCGCCGGGGCCACCGCCGCCCGGGGCCTCCCCCTGCTCCTCGCCCCCGTCTCTATTGGGCGAGGCCGCCGGCGCCTTGTGCCCGCGCGAGCCCAGCCGGCCCCCTCTGTTGACTTGGAGGGGATAACCCAGTTAGTTTAGCGCTAACCTTTCCCCACTGTCACTGCCAAACGGGCCCCGCCCCTAAAACGATTAAAAAAAGGAATAAAAAATAATAATAAAAATATTAATTAATTAATTAATTAACTAAATTAATTAACTTAATTAATCAGTTTGATTAACTTAATCAATTAACTAAACTAATTAATCATGATTAGTTAGTCTAGTGTACGGCATGCGGGACCCACACGTCAGTTTGACGCAGTCAATGCCCTGTTGACTGCTGACGTCATGTTGACATCATGATGACGTCAGCAGGCACTATTCTGGATAATGTTGATTAAATAAATTCTAAAATAATTTAAAACTTTAGAAAATCATATAAAATAAACCGTAGCTCAGATGAAAATACTTTCTATATGAAAGTTGCTCAGAACGACGAGACGAATCCGAATACGCAGTCCGTTCGTCCGCCAGACGTCCTAGCATAGCAAACTTGCAACTTTCCCCCTCCGTTTCATCTGTTCCAAAAAATGCAAACTTCGGGAAAACTTTCCCGGATGTTTCCCCCCTTTGCCGATATCACCTACTACCGCGTTAGGGCACACCTAGCACCGCGTATTGTCATGTTACGCTTTGTGTTGTTTTGATTGCCCTGTTATTTATTGTGTTCCCCCTCCGTTACTTCTTTCCGGTAGACGCCGAGACTACCGGCGACCCCCAGTTCGACTACGGAGTTGACGACCCCTCCTACTTGCCAGAGCAACCAGGCAAGCCCCCCCCCTTGATCACCAGATATCGCCTATTCTTCTCTATACTGCTTGCATTAGAAGAGTAGCATGTTACTGCTTTCGGTTAATCCTATTCTGCTGCATAGCCTGTCATTGTTGCTACAGTTGTTACCCTTACCTGCTATCCTACTGCTTAGTATAGGATGCTAGTGTTCCATCAGTGGCCCTACACTCTTGTCCGTCTGCCATGCTATACTACTGGGCCGTGATCACTTCGGGAGGTGATCACGGGTATATACTATATTCTTTATATACATGACACATGTGGTGACTAAAGTCGGGTCGGCTCGTTGAGTACCCGCAAGTGATTCTGATGAGGGGGCTGAAAGGACAGGTGGCTCCATCCCGGTAGAGGTGGGCCTGGGTTCCTGACGGCCCCCGACTGTTACTTTGTGGCGGAGCGACAGGGCAGGTTGAGACCACCTAGGAGAGAGGTGGGCCTGGCCCTGGTCGGCGTTCGCGGATACTTAACACGCTTAACGAGTTCTTGGTATTTGATCTGAGTCTGGCCATTTGGTCTATACGCACTAACCATCTACGCGGGAGTAGTTATGGGTATCCCGGCGTCGTGGTATCAGCCGAAGCCTTCGTGACGTCAGCGACTGAGTGGCGCGCGCCGGATTGGACTGGAACCGCCTTACTAGGGGCTAGGTCTGCTTCCGGCCGCGTACGCAACGTGCAGGTGTGCATAGGGCGATGGGCCCAGACCCCTGCGCGCATAGGGTTAGACCGGCGTGCTGACCTCTCTGTTGTGCTTAGGTGGGGCTGCGACGTGTTGATCTTACGAGGCCGGGCATGACCCAGAAAAGTGTGTCCGGCCAAATGGGATCGAGCGTGTTGGGTTATGTGGTGCACCCCTGCAGGGAAGTTTATCTATTCGAATAGCCGTGTCCCTCGGTAAAAGGACGACCCGGAGTTGTACCTTGACCTTATGACAACTAGAACCGGATACTGAATAAAATACACCCTTCCAAGTGCCAGATACAACCCGGTGATCGCTCTCTAACAGGGCGACGAGGAGGGGATCGCCGGGTAGGATTATGCTATGCGATGCTACTTGGAGGACTTCAATCTACTCTCTTCTACATGCGGCAAGATGGAGATGGCCAGAAGCGTAGTCTTCGACATTACTAGCTATCCCCCTCTTATTCTGGCATTCTGCAGTTCAGTCCACTGATAGGCCCCTTTACACATATACCCATGCATATGTAGTGTAGCTCCTTGCTTGCGAGTACTTTGGATGAGTACTCACGGTTGCTTTTCTCCCTCTTTTCCCCTTTCTGTACCTGATTGACGCAACCAGATGCTGGAGTCCAGGAGCTAGAGATCCCGAGGAAGATTCTACGCGGAGTTCGGCTTCGAGGAGTAGTTAGGAGGTCCCAGGCAGGAGGCCTTGCCTTTTCGATCGTTGCTACTTTTGTGCTAGCCTTCTTAAGGCAAACTTGTTTAACTTATGTCTGTACCCAGATATTGTTGCTTCTGCTGACTCGTCTGTGATCGAGCACTTGTATTCGAGCCCTCGAGGCCCCTGGCTTGTATTATGATGCTTGTATGACTTATTTATGTTTTAGAGTTGTGTTGTGATATCTTCCCGTGAGTCCCTGATCTTGATCGTACACATTTGCGTGCATGATTAGTGTACGGTCAAATCGGGGGCGTCACAAGTTGGTATCAGAGCCGACTGCCTATAGGAATCCCCCTTTCCAACTCCTTGGCCGAAGTTGAGTCTAGTCATTGTAAAACTTTTACTAACATGGCTATGTGGCTTACGGGCCCACGTCGCCATTGGGTGGTATTAGGATCTTTTACTCCTTGTCTATACTCCGGGGCTCTGATCTCTCTTCTATTCGGGTTAAGTGAATTTTGCTAAATCTAATATTAGGATCTCGTTATCACTTTCAGCCGGAGAGCCCCTTATTACTGATGATCGTCTGCTGCCCGTGAAGACCCTGAAGATACTCTCCGCTGATAACCCAAGAACTTGTGTTCATCACTTTTGCAATTCCCTTTCATCGATAAACTCCTATGGATAACCACGTATACTCGCCATTCATACAATGTTTCCCAGTCGATCTTGTTAATACAAAATACCCCGAGAATAATTTGTGCTTACTGCCTTGCTGTTCTTTGTCACCTGAATACCCCTACGAATAATTCTCGCACTTACCGAGTATCCGCTCATCCCCAGTTGATTCAAGTATTTCACAAAAGTGTTCAAAATACCATTCGATCTTCCGAAAATCCTCAAGAGCCTTTTTGCTCTTGAAATTCTTGCTTACTTGCATTGTGATTAATCTTAAGTCTCGTAATCTTATTGGCATCTTTTGTCATTATCATTTTGAGTCCGTTGATTCAATTTGTTGCGAATGCTCGCAATCCTCAATCAGAGCCTAGAATTCATCCTTCCGGCTCAGACGTCATTTTAAACGTGAGCTGGATCTCGACCAATCAAATTTGCCATCGATTGTACCCGTAAGTTTACTCGACTTATCCATCCCTAATCAGAGCATTGCCTCTGATCCCTTGTCTTGGAATTCATAATTCCTTTGCATTTGAGCTTTTGAGTTAGTCAGTTGTTTCTATAATCTGTTATCCTTGCATTCTTTCTTCCTCTGGTTGAGTACTGATGCTCACATCAGATCCCTTGTGGACCACCAGACCCTTTTGTCGGATTTTATCCGACAATGTCCTCCATATTAAATAAGCTTGTGAGCTTTTCCTCCGATACATGATGCCTTTGGTAAATTGTATCCTCTGCTTTGTGAACCATGCTCTACTTTCGAGCTTGTATTATTAACTCCGAAGTTTGTGCTATATGTTCCTAAGATGCCCTGATGGGTTGAACCTATGCCTTCGTTAATATGTGTGAACTCAGAAGTTTTCATGAGTCATACTCATCTGGTATTTCACCAGGTATAACTTTCAACACTAATGCCTTTACCAAAGCGAGGAGTGAATGGAAGGTTATAGATTGAAGAAGTGGGAGTCGACCTTGAACCTTGCGTTCATGCCCATGGACACGATGTATAACTTATCATGGAAGCTGCTTGTAAAAATAATTACCCCCCTTGTTATAAGTTCATCTTGTATCCGTGGTTCGATCATTTATGATCGTGGTTTCTGACCATGTTCTCCTTTAAATACCATTTCTCGTGCAAGTTTAAGCACTTGTCTTCTGCAGAGTAATACCCCAGTCCTACCTCTACTTTGATATACCGTCGAGCACTACACTCTGGTATCTCAAGAATACCACGGAACTACATAACTTCTTATGAGTTCTTCGTCAACTATTATTCTCGCCAATTCCAATTTCCCTCGGGTTCTAAATTATTAGTCACTCGAGAACACCGTTAAGTGAATCGGTTCCGCACTCCGATTCAATAACTCTAAGTAATTTTTGTTGCTTATGATTTAATAACCCTTCAAGTCATTCCTAGCCCGATCGGCTATATCATTATCATGCAACTTTTTAACTGTGCTATCTAGTCCTTCTTTCCGAAGCACGATTTTCGACGATGAGCTAAGCTTACGCCGACTTTCCTCGTCATATCATTTCGCCTTGAACAACAAGCTTGATTCCGAGTTTGTGTCGTACCCAGGGTTCCAATAACCTTTCGCTTCATCATTCCTTTGACTTGATGTCATCGCCGAGTGATTGCATCTTCATGGAATCTCTCGACAAATGTGTCGTGATCATCATGAGCATTCTGAGTCCTTCCGGAATATCGATTGAATTCATGATGAGGAAGACCATCCTTTCCCTTGATGATTTGTGTTATCATCGGCCACTTTACTGCCTTCCCTGCAACACAAACTTGTTCGTGTTATGTGTTATACCTTGAGATCCTTGCTATCCAGCATTTGTTCCCCTTTACTTTGGAGTATTACCAAATTTTATATCAAGAATGTCGTGAGAATTTCACCACCTCTTTAGAATTCTTGAGATAGTAATACATCTTGCCGTCTACATTCAGTTCTTGGTCCCCATGTTGATTTTAACCAAAGTACCCACAAATGAACTGTGATGTGTAAAATTCAAAACTTCCAGCAACCCTATTACTTGTAAGTTAATGAACGATAGTTCATTCCTTGTGTATTGGTTATCGAATCACCATTCTAACCTTGATCTTGCTACCTAAGCCCATATTCGGGTCCACCTTTCAACTAATGTTTAATTGAGTATGTTTTCCTCGAGCATACCTCACTATATCATTTGATCTGACAAATGTTATCTCCTTGTTCACATAAGTGTGGAAATCTCGAGGAATTGTCGCTGAGTCCATAAGCCACCCCCTCATCCTCTCCTTGGTTTAATGATGAACTCTTGTTTCGGAACTTGCTTTCATAGTTCATTTCCCGAGAATCTTACAATGTCATCCCATAAATTTGTGTTGCACCTTTCTTCTCAGACATCCTGAGTCTGAGGTATCCTGACACCAATCAGATCTGAACCTCGGTCAGATATGATGGTTGGAACATATTTCCAAGAGTTATACATTGGTCTTTATATGACCCGGTAGGATGATGTCACGCCTAGCACAACTGGCCGGAGGACCTATTGTTATAGTTCTTCCTTTCAGCAAGGTTATCCATTCTTCCATGAGGAAATTGTAAGACTTATTCTATAAGTTGTTCCTGATGGATCCTTTTTGTTTCCAAAGTCTGATCTTCACCTGTTGACCATGTCAAGGCTATCTCGAAACATGTCTATGGTACTCCAATTTTCAACAGGAACATTTGAAGCCCAATGCTAAATGTTTCCTGCGCAATTATCCAAAGACCGCTGTATGGGTAATGTCATGAAAATTCTCTCCCGTACCTAAAGAGTTTTCTACACTATGTCATGTCATGGATATCATGCTCTGCTTGTCCTTGGGAAGGATATACCCTTGAAATATGTGTTTAAACACATTTTCCTTTCCGTTCTTCTGTTTAATCTGATAATCATATTTTCCTTTCCATTGTTTGGGTTAACCATTCTGGTGATCTATATGGTCTAAGCAGTAATATTCTCCCGCTTACGTAAACACCTCGGTGTACAACTCTGTCAGTAAGACCCTGTTGCTTTTGATGATGACATTCCGGTAACCGCCGATGGATGAGAACTTTGCCTATTGGTCCGCCTCGATCAACGAGCAGGAAAATGGTTCTCTTTGTCCCTCGCCTTTGGTACCGATGTTGCTACCGACATAACCGACAGACTATCCTCTGACATGCCTTGCTATCGTGATCAAGCAAGACGTCGTCGCCCTTCCTACTTTTAACCCACATGGTGGGCCCATAACCCACAGTTCCACAGGATCGAAACCTGACTCTTATGTACACCCCCCTGTTTCCAAGGTTGTTCCTCACACCTGGCCTCGTATGTAATTCACGAGCCACCTTCAGGTCTGATATCGGACACAATACTTATTCCCGTTGCTTTGACCCTTTCACGCCCTATAACAGGCATCGAACGATTGCCTGCCCGCTCGAAACTTCCCAGGTTACCTCCTTACTTTGCTCTCGATATTTTCTTAAGTTTCGATTCGAGGGTTACCTTTCGCCACCTTCCTCGATGTTGTCGACCCGATAGACAACCTTGTCGAGGCCCGTTCTCCCAGAATGCCCACCCTTTATTCTTTCGTAAGTACGATGGAGTTCCTGAAGAAAGGACGCCGACTTCATCATGATGACCGAAGCAGAGAAATGACGACATCAATGTATTGGACCAGCCTCTTCGAGAAGTGCAAGCCAGGATGAGAAGACCCGCTAGATTCGTTACCAAACCTTCCCCCCTTACTCCCCTCTTAAATCTCGGGACGAGATTTCTTGTAGTGGAGGAGAATTGTGACGCCCGGATAATTAAGCTACAGTGATCCCCCGCTAATGATGCCATGTCACCGCGGTTACTGTTGATAAACTCTCGATAGTTCAGAACTGAAACAAATTCAAAATTTAAATAAAAGCAAACAATAAAAGTTTTCAAATATTAAAACTAAAATGCTCGGAGTGAACCAAATATTGCATAGGTAATTATGGTGGAGAAACCACACCTTTATAAAATTCTTAAATACTATAAGATGAATAAAACACCAGTAAAAACAATTAAGTAAATACCTTTTCTAATTAATAAAATGTCAAACTAAATTATTTGAGGACTAGACTATTTGTGGCTATGGACTAAGTTGAAATACTAATTTAGATGCTACGTGTATATTTTACTAAAACTAAAATAATAGGAAACAAAGAGAAAACAGAAAAGAAGAAATAAAATAAAATAGAAAATAGAAAAACAGTAACTAAACTAAAACAAGAGAAAGAAAACCCCCCTCCCCTACTGGGCTATGGCTCAGCTGGCCCCTGCCAGGCAGGCCGGCCCACCTACTCCCGTCTCCCCTTTCCTCTGTTCACAGAACAGCGGCGTGGCAGACATCCATGGCGCCCTGGCCATGGATGGCCTCCACGTCGCCCCTCTGTTCCTATAAGCACGCGCCCGCGAAACCATAGACCGCTCTCGTCCATTCCCCCCAGGATCCCCCATCGGCCCCCTCCTCTTTCGCTCGATTTCGAGCTCGATTTACTCCGCGGTCACCACTGCCTCGTCCTCTTGCCGCGGCCACCGTCGTCGCCGTCGCTCGGGAAGACGTCCTGGAGGATCTCCGCGCTCGGCTTCATCCGTTCAGGGGACCATCTTGAGCCAAGGAGCTGCGTAGCCGACGCCATCACCGTCTTCTTCAACTGGCCGTCACCAACTCGCAGTCGATGCCGTGCACCGGAGCCTCCCCGCGGCGCCAGAAGCTTCCCACGAGACGGTCCCCTTCGTCGTCGTTCTCTACGGCAACCGGCTCTTGCTGGAGCGACCCGGAGCCGCCGCCATCGACCCCTCCTCTTCGGCCATGGACGTCTGCTCCGCCTCGTCGATCTGCTACCTCCGGTCCTCCCCGAACCATCCCGAGCTCGCCATCGCCTTCCCCTCGGTGAGCCGCACCCATTCCCCCCTTTTCCACCTCGGATTTGTTGTCGTATGAGCCCCACCCCCGAGCTCCTGCCGCCATGACCGAGGCTTGGTCCCGGCCGCTGCAGCACTTGCCCCCCCGCCTTAGCCACCTGTCCGCGCCGCCGGAGCCTGTCCGCGCCCGCCGGGGCCGCCGCCGCCGGGGCCTCCCCCTGCTCCTCACCCCCGGTCTCTACTGGGCGAGGCCGCCGGCGCCTTGTGCTCGCGCGAGCCCAGCCGGCCCCCTCTGTTGACTTGGAGGGGATAACCCCAGTTAGTTTAGCGCTAACCTTTCCCCCACTGTCAGGGCCAAACGGGCCCCGCCCCTAAAACGATTAAAAAAGGAATAAAATAATAATAATAATAAAAATATTAATTAATTAATTAATTAACTAAATAAATTAACTTAATTAATTGAGTTTGATTAACTTAATCAATTAGCTAAACTAATTAATCATGATTAGTTAGTCTAGTGTATGGCATGCGGGACCCACACGTCAGTTTGACGCAGTCAATGCCCTGTTGACTGCTGACGTCATGCTGACATCATGATGACGTCAGCAGGCACTATTCTGGATAATGTTGAATTAAATAAATTCTAAAATAATTTAAAACTTTAGAAAATCATATAAAATAAACCGTAGCTCAGATGAAAATACTTTCTATATGAAAGTTGCTTAGAAGGACGAGACGAATCCGAACACGCAGTCCGTTCATCCGCCAGGCGTCCCTAGCATAGCAAACTTGCAACTTGCCCCCTCCGTTTCATCTGTCCGAAAAATGCAAACTTCGGGAAAACTTTCCCGGATGTTTCCCCCCTTTGCCGATATCACCTACTACCGCGTTAGGGCACACCTAGCACCGCGTATTGTCATGTTACGATTTTTGTTGTTTTGATTGCTCTGTTATTTATTGTGTTCCCCCTCCGTTACTTCTTTCCGGTAGACGCCGAGACTACCGGCGACCCCCAGTTCGACTACGGAGTTGACGACCCCTCCTACTTGCCAGAGCAACCAGGCAAGCCCCCCCCCCCCTTGATCACCAGATATCGCCTATTCTTCTCTATACTGCTTGCATTAGAAGAGTAGTATGTTACTGCTTTCGGTTAATCCTATTCTGCTGCATAGCCTGTCATTGTTGCTACAGTTGTTACCCTTACCTGCTATCCTACTGCTTAGTATAGGATGCTAGTGTTCCATCAGTGGCCCTACACTCTTGTCCGTCTGCCATGCTATACTACTGGGCCGTGATCACTTCGGGAGGTGATCACGGGTATATACTATATACTTTATATACATGACACATGTGGTGACTAAAGTCGAGTCGGCTCGTTGAGTACCCGCAAGTGATTCTGATGAGGGGGCTGAAAGGACAGGTGGCTCCATCCCGGTAGAGGTGGGCCTGGGTTCCTGACGGCCCCCGACTGATACTTTGTGGCGGAGCAACAGGGCAGGTTGAGACCACCTAGGAGAGAGGTGGGCCTGGCCCTGGTCGGCGTTCGCAGATCCTTAACATGCTTAACGAGTTCTTGGTATTTGATCTGAGTCTGGCCATTTGGTCTATACGCACTAACCATCTACGCGGGAGTAGTTATGGGTATCCCGACGTCGTGGTATCAGCCGAAGCTCTTTTGACGTCAGCGACTGAGTGGCGCGCGCCGCATTGGACCGTAAGCTCGCGCTTGTATTAAGGGGGCTAGGTCTGCTTCCGGCCACGTACGCAACGTGCAGGTGTGCATAGGGCGATGGGCCCAGACCCCTGCGCGCATAGGGTTAGACCGGCGTGCTGACCTCTCTGTTGTGCTTAGGTGGGGCTGCGACGTGTTGATCTTACGAGGCCGGGCATGACCCAGAAATGTGTGTCCGGCCAAATGGGATCAAGCGTGTTGGGTTATGTGGTGCACCCCTGCAAGGAAGTTTATCTATACGAATAGCCGTGTCCCTCGGTAAAAGGACGACTCGGAGTTGTACCTTGACCTTATGACAACTAGAACCGGATACTGAATAAAATACACCCTTCCAAGTGCCAGATACAACCCGGTGATCGCTCTCTAACAGGGCGACGAGGAGGGGATCGCCGGGTAGGATTATGCTATGCGATGCTACTTGGAGGACTTCAATCTACTCTCTTCTACATGCGGCAAGATGGAGATGGCCAGAAGCGTAGTCTTCGACAGGACTAGCTATCCCCCTCTTATTCTGGCATTCTGCAGTTCAGTCCACTGATACGCCCCTTTACACATATACCCATGCATATGTAGTGTAGCTCCTTGCTTGCGAGTACTTTGGATGAGTACTCACGGTTGCTTTTTCTCCCTCTTTTCCCCTTTCTATACCTGATTGACGCAACCAGATGCTGGAGTCCAGGAGCTAGAGATCCCGAGGAAGATTCTACGTGGAGTTCGGCTTCGAGGAGTAGTTAGGAGGTCCCAGGCAGGAGGCCTTGCCTTTTCGATCGTTGCTACTTTTGTGCTAGCCTTCTGAAGGCAAACTTGTTTAACTTATGTCTGTACCCAGATATTTTTGCTTCTGCTGACTCGTCTGTGATCAAGCACTTGTATTCGATCCCTCGAGGCCCCTGGCTTGTATTATGATGCTTGTATGACTTATTTATGTTTTAGAGTTGTGTTGTGATATCTTCCCGTGAGTCCCTCATCTTGATCGTACACATTTGCGTGCATGATTAGTGTACGGTCAAATCGGGGGCGTCACACGTAAGTCTTTAGTAAACTACTAACGCATCAGTAGAAGGTAGCAAGGATGATGTAGAAGCTCTCCGTGACCGATTCCCCCTCTGGCAGAGTACCGGAAAAGGCCTCTAGATGATATCACGGAAGAACAGAAGTTTGTGATGGCGGAGAAAGTGTTTCAGGTGGCTCTCTGGGGTTTTCCCAATATTTAAGAATTTATAGAAGTGGAATTAGGTCAGACGGAGCCAGGTAGGGCCCACAAGGTAACATGCACGCCCCGTTGCCTTGTCATCTCCACGCTTCGCGTCTTGTCTCCTCCCAAAGCTTCTAGGGTCTCTTATGTCTAGAAAAACATCATCAAAAAGTTTCGTAGCGTTTGTACTCCGTTTCGTACTGATTTTCTGGAAAACCAAAAACAAGTAGAAAACAACAACTGACACTAAGCACTGGGCAAATAGGTTAGTTCCCGGAAATGATACAAAATAGCATATACATGCATATAAAGTGTCCAAGATTGATCATATATTAGCAGGAAACAGTCAAAATCATAGATATGTTGGAGACGTATCACCGCTCCCATGCCTCTTCCGATGTGCCACCCCCTGGCGGCCCATCCCTCTTGGTCTTTCTGCCACACATGTCATCCTTCCTCGGGCTCTGATGATAGGTGCAGCCAATCCGAGCCCTGCTTCAGACAAGGCAAGAGAAGAGTGTGTTCATGGTTTTCTCTCATCCCTCAATAGTTTCTTGATGAGCAACTATGATGGGCTTGCACCTACTTTAACTATATTCCAATTGACTCAAAAGTTCAGTAGATTACAATATCCTGATTAAAGGAAGAGGAGGGCGGAAAATAAAACATACTCCCACTGTCCCAAAATTCTTGATGTATCTCGACGAATCTAAGACAAATTTTTTGCGACGGAGGTAATAGTTCACAATCTCATAGCTAGGTGGTGCAACATATTGCTACCTCTTGAGCTTGCGTTGGTTTCTCCCTTGAAGAGGAAAGGGTGATGCAGCAAAGTAGAGTAAGTATTTCCCTCAGTTTTGAGAACCAAGGTATCAATCCAGTAGGATACAACGCGCAAGCCACCGAATACCTGCACAAACAAACACCAACTTGCACCCAACGCGATAAAGGGGTTGTAAATCCCTTCACGGTTATTTGCAAAGTGAGATCTGATATAGATGGATAAACGGTAAAGTAATATTTTTGGTATTTTGGTATATGGAACGGAAAGTAAAATATTGCAAAGAAAGTAAATAGGAAACTAAAATTGTAGATTGGAAACTTGTATGATGGAAAGTAGACCCGGGGCCATAGGTTTCACTAGAGGCTTCTCTCAAGATAGAAAATATTATGGTGGATGAACAAATTACTACCGAGCAATTGATAGAAAAGCGTATAATTATTACGATATCTAAGGCAATGATCATGAATATAGGCATCACGTCCGTATCAAGTAGACTGACTCCTACCTGCATCTACTACTATTACTCCACACATCGCCGACTCCAGCCTGCATCTAGAGTATTAAGTTCACAGAACATAGTAACACATTAAGTAAGATGACTTGATGTAGCGGGATAAACTCAAGCAATATGATGAAAACCCCATCTTGTTATCCTCGATGGCAACAATACAATACGTGTCGGTCCCCTTCTGTCACTAGGATCGAGCACCGCAAGATTGAACCCAAAGCTAAGCACTTCTCCTATTGCAAGAAAAACCAATCTTGTTGGCCAAACCAAATCTATAGTTCGAAGAAACTTGCTAAGATATCAAATCATGTATACAGGAATTCATAGGTGATTCAAATAATATTCATAGATAAGCTGATCATAAATCCACAATTCACCGGATCTCGGAAAACACACCGCGAAAGAGTATTACATCGAATAGATCTCCAAGAACATCGAGGAGAACATGGTATTGAGAATCAAAGAGAGAGAAGAAGCCATCTAGCTACTAGCTATGGACCCGTAGGTCTGTGGTAAACTACTCACGCTTCATCGGAGATGCAATGGTGTTGATGTAGAAGCCCTCCGTGATCGAATCCCCCTCCGGCAAGATGCCGGAAAAGGCCCCTAGATGGGATCTCACGGGTACAGAAGGCTGCGGCAGTGGAAAAGTGGTTTCATGGCTCCCCTGGAAGGTTTCGGGATATTCTAGAATATATAGGCGGAAGAAATAGGTCGGTGGAGTCACGAGGGGCCCACAAGGGTGGGGGGCGCGCCTCCCGACCTTGTGGCCACCTCGTGGCTTTCCTGAGGTGCACTCCAAGCCCTCTGGATGTCTTCTAGTCCAAGAAAAATCATCGCAAAAGTTTCATTCCGTTTGGACTCCGTTTGGTATTCCTTTTCTGCGAAACTCTAAAACAAGGTAAAAAGAGGAACTAGCAATGGCTCTAGGTTAATAGGTTAGTCCCAAAAATCATATAAAATAGCATACACTGGTACAACGACGTGCTATACAAATGGTTTTTAACCCCTTTCCGCGACGGCATTTGGAACCGTCGCCAAGTGAGTGTGGGCGATAGGGGTGTCCTTCCCACACGACCCAGAAACCGTCGGGGATAGGCCCTCCTGGGACACCAAATGAGCTCATGTGCGATCGGGCGAGGCATCGAAACCCAATCATTTCCGTAGGTATGTACATCCCACACGGTGAATCCGAGAAATACATTTCCGTAGGTATGTACATCCCACACGGTGAATCCTAGAAAAAAAATTCTGTAGGTATGTATATCACACACAGTTCTTTGTGTGGAAACGTTTGTGCAAGGTGGCCTAACGCAAACAGTTCGCTGCCAGAAGCCGTGTGTGATTGTTAGTTGATCGAACACGCCTACTTTCTACAAACCGTGCGGGTTGTTTGAGTTCATCGCCCACGGTGCTGTCTAAGTAACCGTCTGCAATAGAAAACCCCAATAAGCAGGGTTATTAGCGTATTATTGATAATCCATGTACTAATCAAACTGATATTTCTTACAAAACACACCAGATATTTCATATTCGTATAACAACAACCAAGATTTCATAATCGAATTACATCAGATAGCTTCGGCACTCAGTTACGCCATTACACAACAGCACCAAGTTTCATATGCAGCATCAAAAACACCATACACGGTAAATAGATAGATGAACCTCATCTGGGAAACTGCAGAAGCTGAAGGAAAATATTGAGCCTTCAGTGATGTTGAATGTCCTTGCAACTTTAGGCGAGTGGCTATGGATAATTGCCGTCCCAACCTCCGTCCTCTTCAGCAAGACTTCAATATTGTACTGTGGGCGTTGAATGAATACCTTCCTCGCATCTTGACCATGCAGGTGGTTTGAGAGGTAATCATCGGTGAACTGCTTTGAAAAGTACTGAAAACAAAACTATGCATAAATCACTGTTATAAATTTTGAAATGGCGCAAGGGGTAAAAACGAGGTAAAAGAGTTAGTGCCATCCTATAGTTGACTGATGTATTCTTCATTGTGCAAACAAAGATCTTGCTATTATTAGTCGCAAGTTTCTTCATCCTCACAATCATTTCCCCATATTCATGACTTGACTGATATTCATGGACATCTCATTTCCCCATATGCAAAATGGGTCGAACAGTGGGTCTAAGCCTCTGACAGCAGGACCTACATGTGCAAGACCAAATTGTAAGAAACCTAAATATTAGAATGATTCCTGCAACTGCACAATAACGTGCTATTAGCCAAAGGACCCTGCTTGAACAAACCTCGATGGCAACGCAGTGTCTCCCATTGTTTCCCTGCAACATACATAAGGAAGATCTTGATCAGGTTAACATAGAGTTGCCATACTATCAGTAGAATATGTGTTGAGTAGAGCCAAATTCGATTGGTGTCACATGCATAACAATACAAAATTGTACCCACAACAAATGAAAATCAAATTGCAGAACTGAACCAAACAGTTAAATGGTCAGCAGACCAAATAAACCAAAATAGTTAACTGAGCATGGCATTGCAGAATAGAAACATGTACTAGAAGATAAGACAATTAACAAAACAAAGAATGCTTGAAAACAGTACTACGAAATGTAGCAATTGTTGAACCAAAGTGTTAACTGAACATTACATTTTAGAGGACCAAACTGTTAACTAAATATCAGATTGCATATTAACATTATAGAGGATAAATCACATACGATTCTGATTCCATTTGTGTTGTAGTTTCACCACCTGTGTATGGATATTCGGACACTGAGCGACGGTGCATGATCGTGCACGGCAGTACTAAGGCAGAGGATGACATTGCAGGGGCAATGTGTCTGCTTACGCTACAACGGCACATATGGGAAAAGGTATATGCATGTATAAAGGCCGACTCCTAGTGAGATCCCATCTAGTATACAAAGAGTTTCACATCCAATGCTATTATTAATGGCTCCGCTCGACCATTGATACCCGCTGAAACCATCAATCAAGAGAGGGTTTCAAAGCTTTGAAACAAAACCAACATAGTGTGCACATGCTCTGATCCCATGTGTGGTTGCTAACCCTCCACCATTTGGGCTATATAGTAGCATATCTTTCCCGTCGTTTCTTAGCACATCTGATGACAGTGTGGTTAGGTAGGCATGTGTGTAAAATGTTTTAGCATCCTTAGACATGAAGAGTAAACCAGAGAAGCAATACTAATTAGATCACTCAACAAATTGTTTTCTTTGGTATCCTATACCAAATGTTGGGGGATATGATCGGGAATGAGTATAACTAATTGTCGAGTGGTACTATTCTCAGAGAATTTGTCCCGACACCCTCCAATCTCAATACCATGATGTTAAGTTGTAGTGTAATCAAGTTATGAGTAACATAAACACAATATGCACATGGTTTTCTTCTTATAACTTGCTTCTACCAATCAATCGATCTCTATGCTAAAGTTATATATAGAGAGAACAATGGAGGAAGGAAGAAGACTTTTGGTGTAGTATATATACTCTTAATGGTTGGTTGTGTAGCTGGTTGGTGCTGGCCTAGCTAGTCTAGTTTAGACAGGAGTCCATATTCTACAATAAGATGGTGCATGCATAAAACACGATACCACATTCTTGTTCATGTTCAGAGCGAAGATAAAGTGCGCACAAGTTAGTGGCCGGCCCTACAATGTGAGGGTGCACGAATGAGAAAAACATTTTTATTTAGGTAATGGGAAGCTCCAACCTTCCATTCATTGATAAACTATTTGTTACAGGCAATATTCCTGATTACATGTGGGAACTTATTAAACCAACAGGGCCAAACATCAAGTGAGAGCATATGTTGCCTTGTTATGAGAACTATTGACTTGTGTAATGCTTTACTTGGGGCGATGATGTGTGGTTGACCCCTGGTGTCTTGTCGACGGGGAGTGAGGAATTCGTTGATAGAGTGTGCTCGAAGGCTAATTTCTGGTTGTCCCACCCCGATGACTGCCCCCATCTTATGATGTGAAGTCCCTTGCACATCTGATACTAAGTTCAGCAGAGCAACTTGTTTCAACGCGAAGCACATGATGGTGCCCTTCGGCAAGCCTAGCATTCTGGTGGAGCCTCTGGTTGAGATGAGCAGTGTTGTTGTAGAGGTGGCTTGGGCTAAAGTACCACCGCTATCTCTGGAGAATTTTCACAGCAAGGTTACTTGTGTGGTCCCACAAACTCTGCTTGGTACCCATGTGCCTCTCCATGGAGAGAGGGATGACGTATGATGAAGCGGGCTTTTGGAAAAGAAGAACAAGGCATGCAATATCCCTATGGCCAAGGGCGCAGAGCATAGGTTGTTGGAGGATTTTGATGAGCTGCCATAAGTGAGCAAAGCGGAGGGCGCCGTGCAAAATATGAAAGCATACCTGAACATATACCAATAATTGCTCTCACCCGAAGTGATCATGGCGTTGAGCACTATTGCGGGCATCACAAGGAAGTCGAAGATGGACTGTGCATGATGTTTCCCAAACAATATTGCTAGCCCATGGTTTTTCTTCAGCGAGTGGTGGTTAATTTGGTTGCATTTGAGCCACGCTAATTGCTCTGGGCATTGGCACTGTAGTTTCTAGCTCTCACAATGTCACTTGACGTTCCATTTGTATTGTCCCTATCCCCATGTCCTAGTGCTTTTTTTCCTTTTTCCATTTTCGGGGTTTTATTCAATTTCCAGGATTAACCATGAATGTTATTCCCTCCGATTCAAAACAAGTGTCGTGATTTTAGTTCAAATTTGAACCGAAATCATAACAGTTATTTTCAATTGCAAGGAGCAGGTCACTTTTTTTTTGGACGGTGAAGGTACATTCCTCTACTGACTTCACTATAAACAACTAGGGAGGTAGCAACTCCACCGAACAATGTTCTTTCTCCTCGCATTGCCCTGACGAGTAGCTGGGGTGACCTAGACTTGACCTCTCCTTGTCGGCGCTGCCGCATACTGTCAGGCAAATCTCAGTCAGCCTAGGCACGGTAGGGCCACTTCTACTCCTACTTGAGGGTGGCCACGCTGGGCATACTTCTCAAGCGGCGGTACAGTGCAGGCATGGGGCGCAACAAGCATGTGCTAGCACCGGTGGCTCCAGGGCATGTGGGTGTGCACATGCCTGCGTGGCGGTTTCCTCTCTCGTGGCGGAGACGGGGCATGGCTTGGGTCCGTCGGGCTCACGAGTGGGGGTGATGGTTCAGGTGTCCCTTGGGCTCGGGTACTACTCTACAGGCAGCGGTGCTGTGGCTAGCGGTTGCACAAGCTCCGATGGCCAACGTCCAGTGGTGGTTCGGCCCTGCTGGGTTCTCGGTGGTGCATATCTGGCACCCGTGCATCGATAAGTGATGCAGGGTGGATGTGGCGAGCCTCCTCCTTTGTGCAAGACGACTAAGGCTTGGGCCGAGGGCATACGTTTGGGTGGGCTAGTTTTGGGGCCGGGGCTGGTTGGTGCTCTCATATCAGGTAGGGGTGGTTGGGCATGGTCTGGGTGGTGTATGGAGGAGCAGGTTCCTTTCTTCTGGATCCAATGGTTGATGGTGGTGGTTGTGACATCACTGCACCGCCAAGAGGATCACCGCCGAAGGCCATGGATATGGCATTGTGCGAACTCATCTAGGCATAACCATCGTTAGTCACCGGTTTGTGTCCCCCATGGTCCACCGGTGCTGGTTGGGAATGCAGGTGTGGGCACTCCCTACGATGGAGGCGCCGACCAAGAATCGATGGCTGATACCGGGGCTAGGAGTGGATGGGGACGCCTTCACTCTTACTATCATGGTTCGTGTGCCTTGAAGTGGGCAGTTGGCGTTGTTTCGGGCCTGGGATACTGGGATGGTGACCTTGGATGGTGGGCTACATAGTTGGCTCTTCGGCGGGCGCTATTGCGGCAACGGTCGCTCTCCTTCTGGGTCGTGTGGGCGACGAGAGAGGGTAGCGTCAGGTGGCTCCAGCTCGTCCCCTGTCGTTGGCAGTGGCGATGCCTAGATCCGGATCTGGGAGTCTGAGCTCATCGTGGTTGTTCTGGAGACATCATGCCGCCATGGGAGAGCTATCGGGCAAAAGCTCCGCGCTTTGGTGGCGCTGACGGCGAAGCTTGCGAGAGCCGATCTCTCCTTGAAGAGATTGACGTGGTTCTCCTATCTGTGTCAGGGTTTTGGGTGAAAACCCTCTTCCGTTTCAGACTCAACAACGGCGATGCCGCATGCCGTATTCCCTCCTGAGGACCTTGTCGTAGAGCTTACGTGTGCTAGGGCATAACATGGCGTTGTACTTAGTCTTCCCTGTGTTCTCCTTCGATAGCATAGTCGCATGCGTTTTGTGTGATCCGGTTATGGTGTCATCTTCATTGTAAGAGGCTACGTCACCACCTTGTATAGTTCGGCCGTGTACTTTGTTCGGTTGTTATGTTATACGTAATGCGGGGTGAAAGCATGTTCCAAGAATAGGTTTTGGGTCCAGTTTTCCTTATAAACCGGACAATCTCTCACCCCTTTCCCTCGTGATGAGGTTTATTAAAAAAACGTACAGGACCAACCATCATGGTCTCCCATATCCTTTCTCTTTTTTCTGTAGTAGCATGCTTTTATTATATGTATCTTCCGGAGAACGGACGTTTGGCTTTTTTTTTTGAAAAATTCAAAATTCAAACTTTTCTGTTTCGAAGAAATCTGAAAAAATTACGCAAGTAAAGAAGGATGTTATGTGTATGTGTGCAAAATTTCAAGATGAAATACGTTGAAATGTTATTTGTACGAAAAAGACAAAGTCATGGCGTGGAAGGATGAATAGTATCATGTGTGAAAAAGCTCCAGATTTGTCTTTTTTGCACAACCCTCATTTCAACGTATTTTGCCCTAAAAATTTACACACATGCGTGTTATGCCTCCATGCATATCTATATTTTTTTAAGAATTTTATGAAACAGAGAATATGAAATTTAACGAATTTGAAATTTTTCAAAATCGAGGTCCATGGAGCTCGGCCTCTAAAGGCAATATTCGTATTTTTTGATCTTATTTCTTACTCAGTAATAGTTGGTTCATGAGCATCTTTTTATGTTTCATGAGTTTTAGATGTTGGTTCAATAGCATCTAACCATTATTGTGCTACTATCACATCATTAATTATTTGAATGGAATATATTATTTTATGCACACTTTCCCGTTAACTATACTTTGGTTCATATCATATTTAGTTTGTGTTTACACAGAGATATTTGTCCTTATCCACACACAAAAAAGGATATTTGTCCTTGCTTGAGTATCAAAGTTTACTTCCGCGTAGAAAATTAATTTCCCAAAACCATATTTGGTACATGCCTACTTTTGCTACTATTCATGCATACTCAAATTCTTGTTCATGCGCAGATACTAAATTTGTTCTCTTACAGTTGGATACATAGGACAATAGTTTTAGCTTATTGAGTTTCTGTCCAGTCAACCAAAGTAAACAATTTAGACGATGAGAGCAGATATGTGTGATGTTCGTACAACTTGAAACAATTTGTATATACATTGGGACAAATTGTTCTTCCATTTCCATTCTGTATGCAATAGGGCCGGAGATGGTGTATATTTTGGAAACAGAACAAATTGGGACTGCTCACGTAACGTAGTCACCTTCCTCTGTTTTCTCTCAGCCGAGGAAAATTTGAGTCAGGGGACTATAGTACCACACCGGCTGCAGCTAGTTCAGTTCAAGGCATCCTCGTGCACACACATCCAACACATCTTTAAATTTGGCTGGGCTTTCTTCTGCACTGCCCGATATTCTCTTCATGTTGTCGGTGAGACACGATCCGTATGCGTTACAAGGTCATGCTTGTGGTCCGCAGCTAGCGCGCCAGAAGAGGCTGTGGCTACGCATGCAAGGGTTCACCATCGCTCGCATGCTTACAAAGAAAAACAGAGGAGTACACTATTTAGTAGTACTACTTAATTAGGTCTCTCACATCAGTTTTTTTTGGCAATAATGTAGCTAATACAAAGGAGATGCCAAAATGAGCATAATTAATTGCTTACTGGGTGGAGGGAGACTCTGAGAATTTATCGTGATGCTTCCTATTCTCAAAACTCCTCATTGTTTCGGGTATTGTAACCAAGCTATACGTGCCGTGAACACAACCTCGGCAGCCTAGGAGTGCGTGATCTTCACCTCACCGGCATCTCGATGCGATGTCGCTGGCTATGGCTCAAGGCCACTGACCCATCGCGCTCATGGCACCATCTTCATCTCCCCCATGATGATGAGACATGCCGCTTCTTCCGAGGCCTCCCCAGGCTGTCTGAGAAAAGGCCTCGACTCCATCATCGCGCTGTCCGCCTGGGCCATATGGAAACATCGCAATGCGGCTATCTTCGACGACCTGCATCCCTCCACCGACGATCTGACCACAACTATCAAGGAAGATGCTCGCCTATGGGTCAGGGCGGGCGCTCGGGACTAGCTAGCATTATACATGTAACCTGAGTTACCTGTTCGGACGCTGAGCATCCTCCCCCCTCCTCTGCTCGCCATCGCACCCTCCCAGAGGCCTGCTAGCGTACGTCTGCGAGGCTGCACCCTGTAACACCTTGTATCACCAACTTTCTACCCTACTATCAATGAAATGATACGCTGCTAGGCGTATTCCCCCCAAAAGAATGGCAATGAAACGAAAAAAAGTATGGAATGATGAGGCCTCATGCATCATAAATCATACTAGAAGTCCGCCACACAAACCGGTTGAGTCAATTCCAAGCGATCCTCTTCTCCTCTCAGTGAAGCAAGGATCACACCTGGATCCAACTGATGTAGCCTAGAAGAAGACCTGTAAGAAATTTGGAACTACCATCCTGTTAAAAATACAATCATTATGAGAATGGTAAATTATCCGAAGTAAAGCACATACTCCTACGCGATCCGAGACATCAACTTTGAGGGACCCCCTACTAATCAATTTTCAAACATATTCGTACTACTCGTGGGTGGAAGTAATTAAAGGCTATATTGACAGAACATCTTAGTACTAGCTTGAGAAGTGGGCATTAAGAAAGAGATATTGAATTTTTTTTGGAAAAGGAGGAAGACCCCCGGCCTCTGCATCTGGGCGATGCATGTAGCCACTTTATTAATTATTCACAAAATACCTTACAAAGTAATAAAACAGTAAGACTAAAGCCACCATCCAGGCAACATCTGTCGCTACTCCTATTCAGTTGGTGAAGGGATGTTGATCGTCTGGGCCTAATACCAAATAGACCTCGCAGCCAAACCTAACATCTAAGACCCGAGGCCCCAACCAAGCCACCTACCGGGTATGGGGCTCCCATCGGTCAGGCGCACACTCAGAGGCCGCCGCCGCCAACTGCCACAAATCCATCTTCAGAGCTGTACAGACGCATCAACCTTGCCCCGTCTAGCTGCCGTCGACACCACCATGACGCCAGACAACGCCGTCATCCTGCGCTCGTCCATCAACACACGCGCAGCAGCGAGACACAGCCGCCCCATGCCGCTGGGTCCCGCTGTTGTCGACGTGTCAGATGCAACTCCGCACCTCCTTAGCGAACACCACATGCTGCCACTGGTCCCATCCCCTCCACCTGCAGTTCCTCTGCACTCCCAACCGAGCCCCAGGGCCCCTGACGACACCTCTAGGAAGGTCACGACATGAAAGCGCCGCCGCCGCCAAATCCGAAGAGGATTATAGGTTTTGACCCAGCAGGAGATTGGGGTGGGTAGATTGGGCCCCCAGCTGCGCCTTCATGATGGAAAGCGACGACCATGGACGCTGCCGTCGCTGGGCCGGCCAAACGGCCAATGTTTCCCCCGGACCCAAGGTACACCACCAGGGCTTACGATCACCGGAGCCTACAGCTGCAAACCACCGGAACGACGAGAGAGGCAGCAGGAGGGAGGGGAACCACCAGATCTGACGCCGTGACACCAAACCGCCGGAGGATCACTGGCCACCCGATCCGATCCCCGGCATCCCACCTGCCCCGCCGAGCCCGGACAAGGAGGCCAGCCTAGGGGCCGCTGCTCCGGATCCCGCACCCTCCGCCCCAGATCAAGCAGAGCATAGCCAGGCTGCCGCCACAGCCGCCCCAAGGAACCGGCCGGCCGCCACGCACATGGAGACTGCCATGGGCCAGATCGGCGCCGCTGCCATAGATCGAGGCCTCATCCACGACATCGGAGATCCCATGCATCCCTAGCCCGGAGTGAGAGGGCGATGCGTCCGCCGCCGCCATCGCACGTGCGGGCTTAGCCCGGCGCCGGCTACCAGCGGCGGCGGAGGGGAGAGCGGGAAGGAGGAGGGGCCCGCTGGCGGAGGGTTGGGTCCCCTCGGTCGCCCGCGCGGGGGGCGACGGAGGGGGAGGGGGACGGAGGGGCGGAGGTTGTTTTCTGATCGCTAGACTGTAGCCTGCGACCTAAGCTGCGGAGGAGCGGGAAGAGATATTGAATTGACTCCTCATTACCATATAAGCAACTATATGTACATTCGACTGCGGAAAAAATATGTACAATGTAGTCAGTGTGGTATATATTGGTAAAACTAGTCGTATGGTGATTGGAGGTGGCCTAGCTGGTCTTCTGGGAACCAGAAATACAGCGTTGGATACCTATTTGCAAGTAAATATGGCAAATATATTTGGTAGTTAGGTCACTAATCATTACCGTAATCATGTTTTAGACCATTTCTGCATGGAACACCTTGATTCTGTATGACGACAATTCGGCGCCGGCTTTATTTCTTCCTCCCGGCCTGAAGCCACCAAGGGAGCCATCTAGGCTTAGGTTTGCCATCATTTCTTCCTCCAGTTGCTGGTGGAAGAGTGTTGGCTGTCCAATGACCCCAACTGATTCAAGCAGCTAAGGATTAGCAGGAAAAGAAACTATGCTACAATCAGTTAATACCAACATTTCAAGGGGGGTATGTCCGATGGACATTGTAGGTTAAATTATCAATATTCAATACACACCTTCTACTTTTCTGCCGAACCCTAGTTGCTCATATATGTATGCATGCACATCCATCCAGCTTCTCTCACCTACGGTCAATGGAAAGCCCTGAATCCATTACCATTTTTTATCCTAACTAACATGTGTATTGACGCTCCTTGTGCACTGGAAAGACGCACGGGACATTGCCATTAACGATAGTCATAACAGCAGCTGTGCTGGCTTGGTGATGCAAGGTGAAGCATATCTGCACGACCGTGGGATACGAAATAGAATTCATGATTCACGAAGTTCAGCACCAGCGTCTATTGTACATAATCCTTTTATTTTAAATTCCACAGTTGAGTGACCAAGCCTGGACATGTAGAATTGGAACCATCCTTCATACCAGATTGGAATCCATGCACACATTTGTTGCTGAACAACTGATGATGAGCCGATGATTTTTGCATCACCCATTGCTTCCTTACATGTGAGCAACATGGAAGAGAAGGGTTACATGTAAAACAAATCAATTTAGGGTTTATGTGGAGAAGGTAGCACAGGTAGGTATGTTCCAAACTTCAGGAAAACTCCTTGCTTGGAAAATTACGAAGGCCAGGTTTTGGTCTTCAAACATGACGCATCACACTGGATTAATAGATTAAACTAAAAAGTTCTCAGACACAACACCCTTAGGTCACTTGATTGTTGCAAACCTAGATGCGTTGATTCAAAAGAAGTGTACTTGAAGCGAGAAATTAAACGCCTGTGCCCAGTCTAGCTAATTTTGTAGATGTTAGCTGCAGCCGTGCCCGTGCCCGGTCTCTGCTTTTGTAGACGCCGGTTGCAGCATGGCTTGTGGTTTTCGACCAGCATGGAATCCGAGGAGGGGAAAGGGTGCAACCTAAAGGAAATATGCCCTAGAGGCAATAATAAACTTATTATTTATTTCCTTATATCATGATAAATGTTTATTATTCATGCTAGAATTGTATTAACCGGAAACATGATACATGTGTGAATACATAGACAAACAGAGTGTCATTAGTATGTCTCTACTTGACTAGCTCGTTAATCAAAGATGGTTATGTTTCCTAGCCATAGACATGAGTTGTCATTTGATTAACGGGATCATATCATTAGGAGAATGATGTGATTGACTTGACCCATTCCGTTAGCTTAGCACTCGATCGTTTAGTATGTTGCTATTGCTTTCTTAATGACTTATACATGTTCCTATGACTATGAGATTATGCAACTCCCGTTTAGGTCATATTGGTGTAAAGCGCATGAAGAAACTCCATGCTGATGGGCTTTGAAATCACTTGATTATGAATTACTTGATGCTAGCGAACCGTGCCTCATGGGCAAGATGACTAAAACACCGTTCTCCGGAACTGTGGAGAGAGCAACAGATTTGTTGGAAATCATACATACAGATGTATGTGGTCCGATGAATATTGAAGCTCGTGGCGGATATCGTTATTTTCTCACCTTCACAGATGATTTGAGCAGATATGGGTATATCTACTTAATGAAACATAAGTCTGAAACATTTGAAAAGTTCAAAGAATTTCAGAGTGAAGATGAAAATCATCGTAACAAGAAAATAAAATTTCTACGATCTGATCGCGGAGGAGAATATTTGAGTTATGAGTTTGGTCTTCATTTGAAACAATGCGGAATAGTTTCGCAACTCACGCCACCCGGAACACCACAGCGTAATGGTGTGTCCGAACGTCGTAATCGTACTTTACTAGATATGGTGCGATCTATGATGTCTCTTACTGATTTACCGCTATCGTTTTGGGGTTATGCATTAGAGACAGCTGCATTCACGTAAAAAAAGGGGCACCATCTAAATCCGTTTGAGACGACACCATATGAAATGTGGTTTGGCAAGAAACCAAAGTTGTCGTTTCTTAAAGTTTGGGGTTGCGATGCTTATGTGAAAAGGTTTCAACATGATAAGCTTGAACCCAAATCGGAGAAATGCGTCTTCATAGGATACCCAAAGGTGACTATTGGGTATATCTTCTATCACAGATCCGAAGGCAAATTCGTTGCTAAGAATGGATCCTTTCTAGAGAAGGAGTTTCTCTCGAAAGAAGTGAGTGGGAGGAAAGTAGAACTTGATGAGGTAACTGTACCTTCTTCCAAATTGGAAAGTAGTTCATCACTGAAATCAGTTCCAGTGATGCTTACACCAATTAGTGAGGAAGTTAATGATGATGATCATGAAGCTTCGGATCAAGTTACTACCGAACCTCGTAGGTCAACCAGAATGAGATCCACACCAGAGTGGTACGGTAATCCTGTTCTGGAGGTCACGTTACTTGACCATGACGAACCTACGAACTATGAGCAAGCGATAGTGAGCCCAGATTCCGCAAAATGGCTTGAGGCCATGAAATCTGAGATGGGATCCATGTATGAGAACAAAGTGTGGACTTTGGTTGACTTGCCCGATGATTGGCAAGCCATAGAAAATAAATGGATCTTCAAGAGGAAGACGGACGCTGATAGTAGTGTTACTATCTACAAAGCTAGACTTGTCGAAAAAAGGTTTTTGACAAAGTTCAAGGTGTTGACTACGATGAGATTTTCTCACTCGCAGCGATGCTTAAGTCTGTGCGAATCATGTTAGCAATTGCCGCATTTTATGAAATCTGGCAAATGGATAAACAAAACTGCATTCCTTAATGGATTTCTTAAAGAAGAGTTGTATATGATGCAACCAGAAGATTTTGTCAATCCTAAAGGTGCTAACAAAATATGCAAGCTCCAGCGATCCATCTATGGACTGGTGCAAGCATCTCGGAGTTGGAATATACGCTTTGATAAGTTTATCAAAGGATGTAGTTTTATACAGACTTGCAGTGAAGCCTGTATTTACAAGAAAGTGAGTGGGAGCACTACAGCATTTCTGATAAGTATATGTGAATGACATATTGTTGATCAGAAATAATGTAGCATTATTCTGCAAAGCATAAAGGAGTGTTTGAAAGGAGTTTTTAAAGAAAGACCTCGGTGAAGCTGCTTACATATTGAGCATCAAGATCTATAGAGATAGATCAAGACGCTTGATAAGTTTTTCAATGAGTACATACCTTGAGAAAGAGTTCTTGCCTGTGTTACAAGGTGTGAAATTGAGTAAGACTCAAAGCCCGACCACGACAGAAGATAGAAAGAGAATGAAAGTCATTCCCTATGCCTCGGCCATAGGTTCTATAAAGTATGCCATGCTGTGTACCAGATCTATTGTATACCCTACACTGATTTTGGCAAGGGAGTACAATAGTGATCTAGGAGTAGATCACTGGACATCGGTCAAAATTATCCTTAGTGGAATAAGGATATGTTTCTCGATTATGGAGGTGACAAAAAGAGTTCGTCGTAAAGGGTTACGTCGATGCAAATTTTGACACTGATCCAGATGACTCTAAGTCTCAATCTGGATACATATTGAAAGTGGGAGCAATTAGCTAGAGTAGCTCCGTGCAGAGCATTGTAGACATAGAAATTTGCAAAATACTTACGGATCTGAATGTGACAGACCCGTTGACTAAAATTATCTCCCAAGCAAAACATGATCACACCTTAGTACTCTTTGGGTGTTAATCACATAGCGATGTGAACTAGATTATTGACTCTAGTAAACCCTTTGGGTGTTGGTCACATGACGATGTGAACTATGGGTGTTAATCACATGGTGATGTGAACTATTGATGTTAAATCACATGGCGATGTGAACTAGATTATTGACTCTAGTGCAAGTGGGAGACTGAAGGAAATATGCCCTAGAGGCAATAATAAAGTTATTATTTATTTCCTTATATCATGATAAATGTTTATTATTCATGCTAGAATTGTATTAACCGGAAACATGATACATGTGTGAATACATAGACAAACAGAGTGTCACTAGTATGCCTCTACTTGACTAGCTCGTTAATCAAAGATGGTTATGTTTCCTAGCCATAGACATGAGTTGTCATTTGATTACGGGATCATATCATTAGGAGAATGATGTGATTGACTTGACCCATTCCGTTAGCTTAGCACTCGATCGTTTAGTATGTTGCTATTGCTTTCTTTATGACTTATACATGTGTTGGAAATATGCCCTAGAGGCAATAATAAATGGTTATTATTATATTTCTTTGTTCATGGTAATTGTCTATTATTCATGCTATAATTGTATTGTCCGGAAATCGTAATACATGTGTGAATACATAGACCACAACGTGTCCCTAGTAAGCCTCTAGTTGACTAGCTCGTTGATCAACAGATAGTCATGGTTTCCTGACTATGGACATTGGATGTCATTGATAACGGGATCACATCATTAGGAGAATGATGTGATGGACAAGACCCAATCCTAAGCATAGCATAAAAGATCGTGTAGTTTCGTTTGCTAGAGCTTTTCCAATGTCAAGTATCTTTTCCTTAGACCATGAGATCGTGCAACTCCCGGATACCGTAGGAGTGCTTTGGGTGTGCCAAACGTCACAACGTAACTGGGTGACTATAAAGGTGCACTACGGGTATCTCCGAAAGTGTCTGTTGGGTTGGCACGGATCGAGACTGGGATTTGTCACTCCGTGTGACGGAGAGGTATCTCTGGGCCCACTCGGTAATGCATCATCATAATGAGCTCAATGTGACTAAGGCGTTAGTCACGGGATCATGCATTGCGGTACGAGTAAAGAGACTTGCCGGTAACGAGATTGAACAAGGTATTGGGATACCGACGATCGAATCTCGGGCAAGTAACATACCGATTGACAAAGGGAATTGCATACGGATTGATTGAATCCTCGACACCGTGGTTCATCCGATGAGATCATCGTGGAGCATGTGGGAGCCAACATGGGTATCCAGATCCCGCTGTTGGTTATTGACCGGAGAGGCGTCTCGGTCATGTCTGCATGTCTCCCGAACCCGTAGGGTCTACACACTTAAGGTTCGGTGACGCTAGGGTTGTAGAGATATATGTATGCGGAAACCCGAAAGTTGTTCGGAGTCCCGAATGAGATCCCGGATGTCACGAGAGGTTCCGGAATGGTCCGGAGGTGAAGAATTATATATAGGAAGTCAAGTTTCGGCCACCGGGAAAGTTTCGGGGGTTACCGGTATTGTACCGGGACCACCGGAAGGGTCCCGGGGGTCCACCGGGTGGGGCCACCTATCCCGGAGGGCCCTGTGGGCTGAAAGTGGAAGGGAACCAGCCCTTAGTGGGTTGGGGCACCCCCCTTGGGCCTCCCCCCATGCGCCTAGGGTTGGGAACCCTAGGGGGGAGTTCCCCCTTGCCTTGGGGGGCAAGGCAACCCCTTCCCCCCTTGGCCGCCCCCCCCCTTGGAGAGCCCATATCCCAGGGCCGGCGCACCCCCCCAGGGGGCCTATATAAAGAGGGGGGAGGGAGGGCAGCAACCTACAGCCTTGGGCGCCTCCCTCCTCCCCTGCAACACCTCTCTCTCTCTCTCTCTCGCAGAAGCTCGGCGAAGCCCTGCCGGAGAACCGCTACATCCACCACCACGCCGTCGTGCTACTGGATCTCCATCAACCTCTCCTTCCCCCTTGCTGGATCAAGAAGGAGGAGACGTCGCTGCACCGTACGTGTGTTGAACGCGGAGGTGCCGTCCGTTCGGCACTCGGTCATCGGTGATTTGGATCACGGCGAGTACGACTCCGTCATCCACATTCATTGGAACGCTTCTGCTCGCGATCTACAAGGGTATGTAGATGCACTCCTTTCCCCTCGTTGCTAGTAGACTCCATAGATGCATCTTGGTGAGCGTAGGAAAATTTTAAATTATGCTACGATTCCCAACAACATGTTCCTATGACTATGAGATTATGCAACTCCCGTTTACCGGAGGAACACTTTGTGTGCTACCAAACGTCACAACGTAACTGGGTGATTATAAAGGTGCTCTACAGGTGTCTCCGAAGGTACTTGTTGGGTTGGCGTATTTCGAGATCAGGATTTGTCACTCCGATTGCTGGAGAGGTATCTCTGGGCCCTCTCGGTAATGCACATCACTTAAGCCTTGCAAGCATTGCAACTAATGAGTTTGTTGCGAGATGATGTATTACGGAACGAGTAAAGAGACTTGCCGGTAACGAGAGTGAACTAGGTATTAAGATACCGACGATCAAATCTCGGGCAAGTAACATACCGATGACAAAAGGAACAACGTATGTTGTTATGCGGTTTGACCGATAAAGATCTTCGTAGAATATGTGGGAGCCAATATGGGCATCCAGGCCCCACTATTGGTTATTGACCGGAGACGTGTCTCGGTCATGTCTACATAGTTCTCGAACCCGTTGGGTCCGCACGCTTAACGTTACGATGACAGTTTTGTTATGAGTTTATGATTTTTGATGTACCGAAGGAGTTCGTAGTCCCGGATGAGATTGGGGACATGACGAGGAGTCTCGAAATGGTCGAGATGTAAAGATCGATATATTGGACGACTATATTCGGACATCGGAAAGGTTCCGAGTGATTCGGGTATTTTTCGGAGTATCGGAGAGTTACGGGAATTCGTATTGGGCCTTAATGGGCCATACGGGAAAGGAGAGAAAGGCCCCAAAGGGTGGCCGCACCCCTCCCCATGGACTAGTCCGAATTGGACTAGGGAGCGGGGTGCCCCCTTCCTTCCTTCTCCTTCTCCCTTCCCTTCTCCTACTCCAACAAGGAAAGGAGTAGTCCTACTCCCGGTGGGAGTAGGACTCCCCCCCTTGGCGCGCCCTCCTCCTAGGCCGGCTCCCCCCTTGCTCCTTTATATACGGGGGCAGGGGGGCACCCCATAGACACAACAATTGATCTATTGATCTCTTAGCCGTGTGCGGTGCCCCCCTCCACCATATTACACCTCGATAATATCGTAGCGGTGCTTAGGCGAAGCCCTGCGCCGGTAGAACATCATCATCATCACCACGCCGTCGTGCTGACGAAACTCTCCCTCAACACTCGGCTGGATCGGAGTTCGAGGGACGTCATCGAGCTGAACGTGTCCTGAACTCGGAGGTGCCGTGCGTTCGGTACTTGATCGGTCGGGTCGTGAAGACGTACGACTACATCAACCGCGTTGTGTTAACGCTTCCTCTTTCGGTCTACGAGGGTACGTGGACAACACTCTCCCCTCTCGTTGCTATGCATCACCATGATCTTGCGTGTGTGTAGGAAATTTTTGAAATTACTACGTTCCCCAACAGTGGTATCCGAGCCTGGTTTTATGCGTAGATGTCATATGCACGAGTAGAAAACAAGTGAGTTGTGGGCGATATAAGTCATACTGCTTACCAGCATGTCATACTTTGGTTCGGCGGTATTGTTGGATGAAGCGGCCCGGACCGCCATTACGCGTACGCTTACGCGAGACTGGTTCTTCCGACGTGCTTTGCACAGAGGTGGCTGGCGGGTGTCAGTTTCTCCAACTTTAGTTGAACCGAGTGTGGCTACGCCCGGTCCTTGCGAAGGTTAAAACAGCACCAACTTGACAAACTATCGTTGTGGTTTTTATGCGTAGGTGAGAACGGTTCTTGCTAAGCCCGTAGCAGCCACGTAAAACTTGCAACAAACAAAGTAGAGGACGTCTAACTTGTTTTTGCAGGGCATGTTGTGATGTGATATGGTCAAGACATGATGCTAAATTTTATTGTATGAGATGATCATGTTTTGTAACCGAGTTATCGGCAACTGGCAGGAGACATATGGTTGTCGCTTTATTGTAGCAATGCAATCGCCCTGTAATGCTTTACTTTATCACTAAGCGGGAGCGATAGTCGTAGAAGCATAAGATTGGCGAGACGACAACGATGCTACGATGGAGATCAAGGTGTCGCGCCGGTGACGATGGTGATCATGACGGTGCTTCGGAGATGGAGATCACAAGCACAAGATGATGATGGCCATATCATATCACTTATATTGATTGCATGTGATGTTTATCTTTTATGCATCTTATCTTGCTTTGATTGACGGTAGCATTATAAGATGATCCCTCGCTAAATTATCAAAGTATAAGTATTCTCCCTGAGAATGCACCGTTGCGAAAGTTCTTCGTGCTGAGACACCACGTGATGATCGGGTGTGATAGGCTCTACGTTCAAATACAACGGGTGCAAAACAGTTGCACACGCGGAATACTGAGGTTAAGCTTGACGAGCCTAGCATATAACAGATATGGCCTCGGGACACGGAGACCGAAAGGTCGAGCGTGAATCATATAGTAGATATGATCAACATAGTGATGTTCACCGTTGAAACTACTCCATCTCACGTGATGATCGGACATGGTTTAGTTGATATGGATC